>NW_015090922.1:26296845-26393690 GCF_001431845.1 Calidris pugnax
CCAGTATTCTGAACTAGCCGTGATGCATTCTTCAGAGGAAGCTGCAATGAACTGTATGTTGGGTGTTTGAAACAATATGCTCTGACAAGCTCTAGGCAATCCTGCTTCAGCAGGGGAGTTGGACTAGATGATCTCTATGGTCCCTTCCAACTCTAAAAATTCAGTGAAATTCAGTGAAAATATCTTCAGAGTGGCTGAAGAGACAGACCTTTAGGTTGGATTTTCATATGCTCCTTGGTGCCCAACTCCATCTACTGCAGCAAGCAGTGAGAAGTTAACGGAACAATTAACAAATGTTTTTGATCACCCATTTACAAAAAGGGCCAAAGGTAATTATTTAGCGCAAAACCATAGCTGGGCTATTACATACCATTTTATATATAATAAAAGACCTACTTATAAAAAGATGTGGCCTTGTGTATACTCCTACTTGCTAAGAGAAGGTTTACAACACATGGAAGAGGAGTTTTCCTTAGACTTGTCTGGTATGTAAAGTAGCATCATGCATTGTTTATAAGGCAGCCAAATCCCCAGGTGATTCAAATTTGAAGGAAGCATCTGAGCAGACTGATGTGTGTAAGAGTGCATCTGAAATCAAAGAGCTCATCCCGGAGAGCTTTGCGATGTCTCTCTTTCAGGGAAGGCAGGGAGGCACCTGCATTGTTCTCTGGGAGTTCACAGCAGGCTCACCAAAATTGAATTAAGCCTTTGAAAGCAATCTTTAGTCTCTTAGAGCTGAGTGGCTGAACTCTGTGTGAGGTTACATACAGAAAGAAGTTATTTTGCATTAGCAAAGCAGATTAAATTTTCATATTTCACTCTTTGTTGTGACCTTGGTTATGCATACAACGACAGCCAGGTGAGACCTCATTGAAGCTTGCTCCTTCGGGAGAAATGGAAAGAAGTGTGTGATGAAACTCTTGATTCTGCCATTATCTGGGAGAAGACCCTCACAACCAGCACTCCCCCGCTCCCTCATGTTGTGGCTGTGGGCCAGGGCTCTCTAAACCCTTTTCCTCACTTAGATCACTTATAAAATCAGCATCACACTGCACATTTTTAGAGTGGACTTGAGCCTTAATTAATGTTGGTTCAGGGTCCTTGATAGAATGAGTTTTTGCTATTTGCTACTGAAGTGGCTTGATGCAATAAACAACAGAAATACATTCAAAAGTAAGGTATAATCTGGAAATTCTCCTCAGGACTTGTCTACAAAAATGCATTAGTATTTTATTGCACCAGCAGACAAAGCAGAGCAGTCCCAGAGTACAAGGGTGGCTAGGCTGACATGAAATTGTGACTATATCTACTCCTCAACAGCACCTTTTACTGAGGCTCTTAGCACCATGTATCTCTTTTGGAGAATTTTGACACTCTGGCAGCTCCAGCCATGCTCTGGATAACTCAAACCAGGGAAGATGGCCCTGACAGGCGGCTCAGGCACCAGCTCTAGTATTGGGACTTCACTCTGCACTGAACTGCTTTTTTTTATTACATCTTCATGTTGCAAGTATTCCGTGCATCTGATCCTGCACCAGCAATTAGGCCAAAATTCCCACCAAGGTCAGAAATAATTTTGCTTTCGCAAGAATGCATGTTTGTCTACAGTTTCTGTGTATGAGTATTCCTTAAATGCAGAATTACTTGGAAACGTAGAATTGTCTGGGTTGGAAAGGACCTATAAGATCATTGAGCCCAACCATTAACCTAGCATTGCCAAGTCCACCACTAAACCATGTCCCTCAGCAGCATGTCTACACGTCTTTTAAATACCTCCAGGACAGTGATTCAACTAGTTCCCTGGGCAGCCTGTTCCAATACTTGATAACCCTTTCAGTGAATGCATTTTTCCTAATATCCATCCTAAATCTCTTTGCAGGTAGTTGTAGAGAGCGATAAGGTCTCCCCTCAGCCTCCTCTTCTCCAGGTGAAAAGACCCAGTTCCCTCAGCCACTCATCATAAGACTTGTTCTCCAGACCCCTCACCAGCTGTTGTGGTTTGGGCCTCAAACCAGGATACCAGCTTTGTTGCCCTTCTCTGGACACAGTCCAAAACATCAATGTCTTTCTTGTAGTCAAGGCTACATAAAATTAAGCAGTCTTGCTAGTTAATAAAAACTGACTCCCCCAAACCATATACTTTAGGAATGCTTTGGTGTCACTAAGTGGTGGGGGACTTGGGTGACATCCAGTGTCTCTCATTTGGGATGAACTCTCAAAAAAACACACTCCTTGAAGTTGACTGAACTGCTTCAGCATATTTCATTGGACATTTAAGGTGGAGTTAATCTCACCTAACATTAAATAATGAGAAGACACAGGATCCACTAAGCTAAGTGCCTCAGGGAGATCAAGAGCCCCGGAGAGGCCTGTGTCTCTCCATTGACAATAGAAAAAAACTAAAAGACTAACTCAGACCAGGGTGTCTGATTTTCAGACAGCTTAGGTTACCATACTCAGGATATAAGGAAAATATTGTGTGGTTTTATAGTCAGCTGACATCAGTCTAAACCCCAGCTAGACGGAGGCAACCTGCCATCTCTCGCTCCCTACCCTGACTGATCTTTCCTCAAAATGGAGAAGAGGAATCCTTCCTCTTTTTTTTCCCCTCCTCTTCCCTTCAATCTTTACTTATAAGATAATTTTAAAAGTACCTAATCTGTCTGAATATACACACACCCCCTCCAAATGCTACTGCCATCACTAAGGGCAGTGGCAAGTTGAAACTAGGGCTGTTAAAGCCCGTCATGAAACTGCACTGTTTGAAGCAAAGTTTGATTTTGCCTAAAGCTTGTTTATGCAGGAAGATTTTATTGGTTGAATTGGTAAAAAATGTAGAGTTAAATAATATAGTTTACATCAGACTGGAGTTCTTGTGTGAACATTCTTGTCCAGGAATAATAGTTGTTGGTTTTGATTTATCGTGAATTAATTCTAAAATGTTATCGACTAAACTGCAGGAGAAAAAAGAAGTGGAAAAAAACCCAAGCACCACAAACAAAACACATTCTTCTCTCCAAAGAAATAAACTCACACTAGAAATTATTCCAATAAAGCTAAATTGGTTTGAATTCATACCTTTGTTTATGCCACTGTAAATTTTCCATGTAGACAACCCCATATAGGGAAGTTACATTTTACATTATAATGAGGTTACAATGTGCTAATCCCCTTGGACTGAAGCAATTATCACCTGCCTGCTAGGTGTTAAATGCTGCATTACAAGGGGATTATTTTCTCTTTTGTTCTGACTGAGGCCTGGTCTACCCACAAATTCACACTGGTTAAACTAATTCAGGAGGGAGTTTGCATTTTGCCTCCTCTGAATCAGTTATGTATTGCATTAATAAAACTGGACTCAATGACAATTCCCTTGATATGTTGTAATTCAAAGTAGTAAAATGATTATTTCTGTGCTACTTGGCCATTTACCATTATTCGCTAGCCTCAGTTATTTGATTTTATTTGTAGCACATTTTATATATTTTACAGTGGTGCACTTTCTCATCCACAGCTTAGCATTGAAGTACAGCTAAATGCCATAAATGAGGCAGGTTTGGGACTTTTTCAGTCCCTGGAATGACAAACAGCAAATGTAGGTGCCACGAGAAGCAGGTCAGCGATTGGCCTTTTTTCCCCCTTCTCACTCAGTGCAATAAAATAGTTCCAGGGGACGGCTGGCTCTGAGAGGTGCAGCCTTTTGAACGAGCTATAAACTTCTAGCCATTTGTAGAGCTCTTTCAGCTCCCATGTCAGTCTTCACAGCAGTAATGAAAGGTTGCTGCCTTGAGTGTCCTGGGTGAGTTCCAGTTACATTATTACAGTTTACATGTCTCAGTTTCCTTATGACTTACTTGTATGAAGTACTGATCACAAACCTTTTGTGTAGACACGCATCCAGTTTAGAGGCATCTGTCTACCACTTCAGAGCAGATTGTGGTTTAGTGATGGTTGAGTGAGCTGTACCCATGCACACATCACACACAGACAGACACCACTCCTCATCTACAGTCTCACTGAACATAGTCAAGGCACAGACTCCAGTGTGTGCCTCAGATCTCGTATTCTGACCTGGCCCTTTGCTGCTTACTTCAAAGCTGAAAGATGTTTTTGGCACAAGCCATTGCTCTCCATTCTGCTGGGTGTGTTCATAATGCTGCCAGGCACAGCCCAGACCCACTGCTCTGGGACGCATCTTCTCCTACCTTTCTCTCCGCATTTGTTCATGGGTTGCAGGATAGACCGTATTTCTGTAGCCAGAAAATTCATAACTATGTACAATTCTATTATACTTGCTCAACATTTTGAGAACATTGTCTTTTTTGTATGAAAGGCACCATATAATACCAACATCCCCATCATTTGCTAGTTGTAATATATCCAGAGACTCCTTGAAAGCCAATTATATTGTGGCTATTGTTTCAGGAACTTGGAAAAATCTATGCAAATTATCTCAAACAAAAATAGAAATTATTGTGGCTGTGTAAATGCTCTTCATGAGTCTGAGTCCTGCAGACACTGTCAAGAAGAAAGTTGATGCCAAAAATCTTTACAAAACCATCTTGAAACCCACTTCATTTTCTTACTGGTAAGCTCAGTCCCATACTTAGTGTAATCAGTGTAAGACCAGCACATTTAAAAACAATGTCTGACTTCAAATAAGTCAGTGCTCAACATTTACCTCACAGATTCCTACTGATTTTGTGGCGAGTAAAACAAAGGGATGGTACAGATGCTGTTTTTCCCCATTGGATAAGTGGTGTGGCAAGACTCACCAAGACTTCCTGATAGGGCTGCTTTACATGGTGACACAAAGCAAAGGCCATCCCTTCTTAAACAGCACATTAAGATGGGTTTGCAGTTGGTTTGCACTGTAGGAGTTCTATAAATCCCCTGCACTGGCTTGCCTACAGTCCTGAGCTGTGGCACAACAAAATTGAGTACACACAAAACCCCAAACAAAGTCCAATGCCTGTGAAGCCCTGACGGGTGCAAGCCCATTCAGAAGGAATGCAGACAACATTTTGAATAGGTGATGTCACTGACTTTTAGCAAAGGTTTAAAAGAAGAGGGAGAAGGGACTCTGGCTGAACTCTCTCAGTCATCTCCTTCCAGCGTAGCTGCATCATAAAATAAGGCGAAGAGTGTGGCCAGGACTGGGTGTTGTCACAGTAAGGGTTTATCTATGGTAGGTGTCTGTGAGCATTCAGCAAAAAGACTGGCCCCTTTTCCTACTTTGCCCATGGCAGAGTCTTGAAGATTCACTGCTGCTGTTGCTTCTGTGGGGGAGAAGGTGGGAAGCAGGGAGAGGAGTTGCCAGCACTGATAAGAGAAGGGTTACTCGGTTATCTTAGCAAGTCCCCAAAATTCTTGTGTTGGAAGTCACTCAGCCTTTCCTTCCCAGGAGCGCACACATAGTCCATATTCTTCCCATGGGGAGACACCTGAGCCACCTGTGGCCCAGGGTGAAAAGCAAAGGGAAAAACTCCATCTAAACTGCCATTGACTGAGCTGAAGTCAGTGCAGGCATGTGGTAACATACTACCGAGAACCAGCAATCCATCTGGATGTCTCCTCCACCTGCACACTTCACTATCGCTATTATTTAATTAGGAACTGAGCACCTGCAGGTTTCTCACTTACAAAATAAGAAGGAAGGATTATTATTTTTTCTGCAACTGTCTTGTTACTCGAGTCACATCTGGTTTAAATCTAGTATGAGGACAAAACTGGAACTGTCAGCACTGCTAAAGATTTTTTTTCTTCTGCTGATTAATAATGGCAAATATAACCCAGTGAGATCCCTGCCTTTTGTCTCACAATATAACCCTGAGTACTATATATTTTGTGTGGCCTCCCTGACATGCCGCCCATTTGTGCAACTTCAATGAGGAATGTATTAGATATGTTCTTCTTCGGCAACAAAGCTCTTACCAAAATCCTTAACTCCAACAGATGGGAGGAAAGGAAAAGGGTGGAGTAGGAAAGTCATAGAGCCACCTTTGATGGAGGTGGGAGGGAACAGCATTTCTAAGTCATTAACTCCCCTGTAGCTCAGGTCTTTGCTGGTTTCCCTTCTACCCATGGCTCTAACCCATGCCACCGCCCTGGGAAACCAGGCTGGTCCCTGGTGCTCCTGCCAGGAAGAGAAGGTGAGAGTGTACGAGGCAATGGCTGTTGCTGGGGCAGCCGTTTTTTACAAGGGTGGTCATTGCCCTCATCCTGCCTATTTCCCAGGGGCAGGAGGAGCAGTAAAAGTGCTTTTATAGATTCCCTACATGCCTGGGGAGCCTTTGGCCAGTGATGACTCTGCTCCCTCCCAGTGTTCCCTGCTTCCCCAACCATGCCTTAGAGCTGCTCCTGGACTCACTGGAGCAAATTCTGCTGACGATGGGCTACAGTTAAGCACTTTTCCCTCTGCTTAAGAGCAAGACAGATAGCTAGCGTACTCCTTGGCTAACAGTCCCTTCAGATGGCTGGAATTCCTGGCCAAACATTGATAAATTCATGTCACTCTGCACATGACAAGATATCCCTGAAGGTTGTAATTTTCAAAATGGTTTTGGTTACCTCTGAATACCTGGCTTGTGGGAGCCATGCTCTGATTTGCAGGAACAATATTTAACTTCATGCAAACTTTTGAACCTCCAGCACTACTGAGAGACAGGCCATTGTGCCTGAAATTGGGACTGCACACCTGATGGTACCCAAAAGGAAGGGAGAGGCATTCATGGAAATGTGTCTATAAGTGTGCAATGAGCCTTTGTCTAGGCATGTGAGAACAATGCTGCAGAAATCCTTGAATGCTGCAGTGGCGTCTCAGACACTGAGACCTGATCATCAGCTCATACCAAAAGGTATTTGAACCTCATAAGCTTTTGTATTGTTGAGGGAAAATTTGTCCTTGCCCTTTTTCCTTCAAAACTTGTAATGATTCAGTATTCTGTGACTGTAAAACTTTATCTTTTCAGGGTCATAAACTCTCTGTGCTCCTGCAATATTATTGAAAGACGCAGTTTTCCTTGCTCATGTCATCTCTTGTGCACTTAGGTCTGGGTGCTGTGGTTTGCAGTTGGACAGCAAGGTAAATGATACAGCACTAAACCAAGAAGATCATGTTTAGCCATTGAAGTAGAAAATGATCTCTTTTCAGACTGAAAATGCTTTTTTTTTTTCCCCTTCAATATTGGCCATTATAAAACAAGCCACGCTGGGGCAGAATCATAATTGCAATTCATATAAATGTCTACAGTGATGAAATTCCCTTCAGTCAGACAGCAAAGAAGAAAGATGAAATCCTATGCTTCAAGTGCTCCCAAATATTAGTTGAATGAACAACTGCTTTGCATTAAATTTCAAATGCCTATTACATTGCATTAGGCCTGAACTCAGATCTTTTTCCAGTGTTATTATTCCTCCTGAGGTACCACCCAAACACCTACAACTAGAGCCGTTTTGCAAGAAGACAATAGTCTCCAAGGACCTAGTTTCTCAGAGGTATTGGCTCTTCTGAAGTTGTCACAGGAATGATGCCGTTGACCCTCTCCAACTTTAGCTGCTGAAACTGGGTACTCTGTTGTGCTGGCCAGCTCTGATCTTCTCAGGTTCTGGTTCAACAGTGTCTGTTCTGCACCATTACACAGCATTTGGATCTGTTCTAGGGTTAAAAGCAGAGAAACCCAGAGAATGAATGGGGAAATGGCAAGAGACAGGGCATTGTTATCACCTTCTCTGGGGTTTAGGAGTGCTCCCCTTTTGACATGCCTTTTCTTTTATGCCTGCTTTCCAAGAAGTACTTCTTCCCTGATAAGCCCTGAAGAAGTAGATCCTGGAGGAGCCAGCACAGCTTCTGTGATCCTGAACTACCTTCTCTTCCTGAAAGGGAAGTGTAGGGAAGCAAGGCACTGCTACCAGGACCCTTGCTCTATAGGTCACCAGACTTTGGCTGAGGAACATGTTGTCATGTGTCACTTAACTCTGGATAAGTTTAACTATTAGACAAAATTTAAGGGAAAAGTATTTGCAAAATGCAGTAGGATACAAACAGATGAATTAATAAAAATCCCACTGTTATGATTACACTTATTGGTAAAGATCCTTTGTGGATCTCAGCCATTGAATGTTTTTCTTTTGTCTTATGTTAGGCACCAGAATCTCCCTTTATATACATAAGATGGAGTTTCTTTCCCAGAGGTGGCTGTCACTACCACTGCCTCCCCTGTCACTGCCCATTCACCCAAGGGAAGGAAGGGTAGAGGGCAAAAGCTAAGACTGTGTTTCTATGACATCCAAAGCTCAAATACCCCAGTTTTCACATAGCTTACTTGAGAAAACTTTCTTCTCAACACTTGTGATTAGTTTCTGGACCTCACATGGCATCGTTTAAAGAGTTACCTTATTTTTGTCTTCCCTTCTTCTCAAGATATTTTGATTGACATTTTTGATCTATACCCAAATTGGTAAGATCCTAGTTCTGGAATATTTGTCTTTGTCACTGTCTTCGGCAGATAGACAAAACAGTATGCCTGTGTAATAATGTCCAGTCTTCTTACTAGATTTATAACCATTGTTTTTCGGTCAGTATCTTGTAAAAAAAGAAAAGTGATACTACAGATGATGTTGAGTGATACCAAACATTACTCTCTATACTTCACAAAGACACTTTTGAAAGACACTGTCAGAGATACTATGTGAAAAGCCATCTCAACTTATGCCACACGTAGGAAAGAAGAAGCTATCTCATTGTCTGCAAATGTATTTTTAAAGAAGATGTTACATCTGACATTGCATTTAGGCAAGAACTGAATTTTAATGTGAATAAGAGTAACAAGATGACAGAAATTAAAATCTATTCAAACTTTTTCAAGAGTGAGATGTGCAATCACTGCAGTCCTCCATTGCATGCTCTGACACTTTCTCTCCTTCTCTTGAATAATCTAATAAAAGCTGAAGTTTCCACTCCAAGAACCCCTCTGCATTAATCATTTGGTCTGTCGAGATCTCAGCTCAATTATTGTCAGCCTGCATCTCTGCAACTAGCAAATTACATTAAGAGTTACTCCAAAGTGATGTCAGAGTGCAAGAGTTGAGCAGAGAAGGGGTAGCTGGGCTTTACTTTTGCAGTGTCCTCTCCAGGATACTGCTGAGCTGGTGTGCAGTACTGTTTCCAAGGAAAAAAAAATAAAATTAATGCAATCAATTTACTTCACGTTTTGCCTTGTCTCAAAAATTATTGAGTCATTAATCTTAGCAATGTCATGGTGTTGTCATTCACTGAATTCAATTAAATAGGAGCGGTAATACCCTTCTTGACCATAATAAGTGGAGCTCCCCTTGTTCAATTAGGGGGAAGTTAAAGGAAAGGAGCTAATGAAGATGAGTAGAGTAAACTGCTTCAGTATACCGCATATTATACACCCCTAGCCCTGAGTACTGGCTCAAATTCTTCTTATACAGGCATAGGCATTAAACAGAAATGCAAGTTCACAAGCTTCATTACAGGGCCCCTAGATCTTGTTCCAGATGCAGAGTTTCTGGACCAAGAGACCCAGAGCTTTTATGGACCAGGGCAGAGAGCTGACCTCCTCAGAAAACTGTGCTGTAAAGTGGCTTTGTGCCCTTATATCATAGTAGCCACTGCTGAAACAACACAGCACTGCAATGCAGAGAAGTGTTCTCCAAAGGAGCTGAGTGACGATGGTCTGAAGGAAAACTAACAGGTCTGAGAAATTGGAAAAAACAACATATGTCAAGAGGTTAATTGAGCTGAAGCTAATTTACACTGCATGAGCAAGAAAAAGTTTCTGTGATGCCAGCCAAGAGTAGAATTAACGTGGGAATATCAATGAAACTGCAGTACATTAGATCAATAGATCATCAGGAAAAAAAATAACCTGATCATGTCTAAGGGAACTGCCAGGAAAAAAAGTCACACATGAGAGTTGTTTTTGTCCAGCAGGTTGAAATTATGTCACCGTGAATGCTACAAAATATAGCACCCAGCCTCTGATAAAAAGGCGTTGCTGCTGGCCACTAGGAAATGTTCGGAGGTGACCTTGGGGTTACTTCTGTTTCAGACAAAAGCACAGTGCCAGGAATCCCAGACTGGTCCCAGGTCCCATTGACTGGTCTCGGGCCACCTTATGACACAGGCTACAGGTTATTAGCAATAACGAATGGTAGTTTGATTCCCTAAGGATGTATAGGTGGAAGATAACAACGCTGCACCTAAGGTAATTAGCCCTGCCTGTCAGCAGAACTAATCAGCTATAGCAATAGTGATAGCATAATGATATGACGATAGGGCTTCTGGTTTTGGGGCTAGTGTTGATGGCTGGCTGTGCTCTACCTGCCATTACGCAGCACACGTGCCATCTTGCACACACCAAACTCAGCCTTAACTCCATTCCTTATGCTTGGAAGTGCTACATACAAAATATGTGCTGGATACCATACAAGACACTTTCTGACCTGTTTCCCAAAATCACTAATATGAAATAGGGTCACCACATGTATTGGCTGTACTTCTGTAGTGTCATGGGGCTATAGAGTCAGTGGCAGGCAGTGTAGATGCACATGGTGAAATAGCATTCTGGCGTTCACTCTGAAGATCTCCCTTCAAAAGAGCCAGAAGTGGAGGAATGGAGAGAGCACACAGGTACACACTGACCACACCGTGATCATGTAAACACTGGACACAGTCAATGACTACAAAGTGATTCAACTCTATGTGTTTTGTTTATGCACCTAAATTACAGGGTGTAGAGTGTGTTAAATCCTCAGGCGAGTAGACTCATTCAGATGTGTATTATATTTTCACTACAGTATAATCCTCTTTAGAGGATGAATTTATTCCCAGATGAGAGCATGTGCATAGGAGTTTAATGCACTTTAACTTGTGATTATTGACTTTGTACTATTAATTGACTTGCTTTCACTATCCTGAATGCACTTGTGACAGACAAAGTTTGTAGCACTGCAGCTCTAGTCTTCACAAATCTCTAAAGACCCACCTGCCTTTGATGCTATGGACCAAATAGTTGAGGGCAAGTGACTGATCATACTGTGCTCTTGTGGACAAGAGTTGCCAAGGAAGCGTTCTTGTCACTGATATTGCCTTAGTCCCATGTTGGGACAGGAGCACCAAGACTTGAGGAGCTCTGCTCTATCCCTGATCAGGTGTAACCATAGGAGGGGTATCAAAGAAGTGATGCATGCGTCTTCATCTCTGGTCATTTCCTGGCCTTTTGGGCCAGACACAGCTTCTCTCAGAGGGTCTGGCCTCACCCTGTATCAGTTACTCTGTGCATGCTTTGCATATTCAGTCTTTCAACAGGCTTTGTAATGACTCAGGACACTGTTTATTGTTCATACAGTAAACAGTTATAGTGGCTTAACTCCTTACAATTCCCCATCATTTGGTTAATGACCCTTTCTTGGAGATTAACTCCTTCATCGGAAGAGAATAGGTGCCTGCCTTTACAAAATCTCAGTTCATGCCATTTTTCTTAGCACAGGCCAGCCTTCAGTAGAAGCATCACTAAATTTTGAACATCAGAAGGAAGGCAGGTGTCTTGGCAACAGCATGCATCAGAGCCTACCAAAATCTTGACTGGCTCAGGACTATCCACCAGGATGCCTTGATCAGAGCCCTGCAGTCCTGCTGCAGCAAGTGATCAGTGGCTGGTACCACCAGGAAAATAGTCTGCACTCTGAAGTCTGTATTTGGGAGGGAAAGTTGATTTGATGGAAGGGGGAATGCTGGGGAAGAGAAAGAAGCCTCATCTGCTGCAGAAATCAGGAGGTACAGGGTGAGTTAGGCATTGAAGTACAGGGAATTAAAAGATTCTCTCAAGGTTCAAGCAACTGATTGCTGCTCTGAGAAATCCAGTTCTGTCCTTGCAATCATCAAAGAGATCCTGTGTCATGCTTGACATGCCACTTAAACCGAATTTGGCATCGCTGATCACTGATACTGTGTTTCTTTTTCTATTGTTTGGTGCCTGACTTGAGATGCTGGAGCACTCCCAGCTGCGGAGGCTGACAATGGACAATGCTAGTAGGTGTGTTTCGTGATGTAAATTGCCGAATATGCCCAAATCATCATCACACCCTCATCACCTCAAAACAGGTGTTGAAATCCATGCCGCCTTTTGACCTTATCCTTTTTATACCTCAGCTGTGAAATGGGGATCAGACAGCCTCCACCCCTCATAGCTCTGCCGTGGTGCAAAGTCACGCACAAATTGAGCAGCTCCTGAGGTGTGAATCAGCCCGCAGGGAGGTGAGTGGCCCATGGGACACATCGTGAGTCTGGGAGCCCAGCCACAGAGCTGGAAGCAGCATGGCAGAAGATGCCGTGCTATCTCAGGCACAGTGTGAATGAAAAGGGGTGTTACAGGGCTCATCAGGAAGGCTGTATTGGGAAAAGCATCTTGGGAATTGTTGGATCAACATTTGAGATGGGTTCAAAGACTGTAGTGCTCAACTGGCAGACAGCCAGATGAGGAAACACCCAGCTTTCTGAGAAGGGTTTGTACAGTGGACAGAAAAGTAGTTTTCATGTGCAGAAGGCTGCATTTGAAACAGAAAATATTGAATATCTGTCCATCAAGGGAGCACAATCTACTGTGTAGAGTCACTGCAATGGGCTCTACAGTAAGAATTGTCCTATGTGCTCAGACCACATACTAAAGTGATGATATTATAGTCAGAAAGTAAACAAAACGAAGCCTAGCAGTGAGGTAAAGAAGCCGCTTGTCATGACCATGGTATGGTGCAGACAGGGAGAGAAAATCAGTCTGTCACTGTACATCCTGAAGCAGGAATCACGGTGCCACCTCTTTATCAAGTATCTTACCAGGAGCCAAGGGGGAGTGTGGTGAGTCACATATGAGAAGTCCCCAGATTTGTAGGTGAGCGGGGTTATTTCTGAGCGCCTCACTGGAGCACGTAGCTGCTGTAGTTGGGCATGTGCCAGCGTGCTCCTTCCCAGGCTCCCATCCCAAGAATGAGAGTTTCAGTTTCAGCCAGTCATAAAATGAGCACGATCCGGCATCGCTTTTTTTTTTTTTCATTTTTTTTTATTTTGAACCACTTATATTTATAGTTTGTGAATAACAGAGAAAAACAGGGATGCTACCATGCCAAAGCAGTCGAAACACTCTGCTCATCTTTCCAGCCTAGAGGAAAATAAACATCATGGCATTTAGTGAAGAAGCAACACAGTTGTAATAATGAAGTGCTTCTTTTTAAGGCAATGATTGAAAATAACAGGTTCACAAGCAAAATAGGTGGGACCAAACACATTAGGCACACAAACCTAGTAACAGTAATTAAGGCTATGTTCCTGGGAGGAAGAGTGTGACTAATATGGATGACATGCAATTTTTTTCAAACAATAGCAAGTTGTTAAAAGGCCTTTAAGTGGAGTAATACAGCACATGAGTGATCCCATCTCTTATTTGTTGCCTGGCAAACTTGATTAAGTTTAATAGATACGAAAGGCTACAAGCAGCTACATGACCTTCCTCTACAGTTATATAAGCAGTTTTTGACTTTGCAGTAACCTGTATGCTTCAGCAGAGAATAACCAAAACTCAGCTTTGATTCCTTTTAGAAAGAAGGGGGAAAAAACCCTGAAAAACCAGCGTGGAATGTTTTCCATATTAGCTCCCTTTGAAAGGCAGGAGCCTGGGGCCAGATCTTCAGCTGCTACCAAGAGAGATGGCTTCACTGGCTTCAGCTGAACTCTCAGCTTTCTCAAGGTTGCAGACCTGGCTAGGAGTTTTGCAGCCCATGCCCTTCTTTTCAAACTGCCTTCGAAGCTCAAAATAAAAGCAAAAGCAGTAGCCATACTGCTTCTCCCTGCCTTTTTAGGCACTCCATTTTTTAGTACAAGCAGTGCAATGTACAAATAGTGAAGGTCAAAAAATGAATTTCTTTTTAAGAAGTTGTTAGAAAGCTGCCGGTGGCCCACGTGAGGTCTTGCATCAGGAAGCTCCACTGACTTGGGAGCTGGGTCACATGGGAATATTTTATTTTGGAAGGGCATATTTTTGGTGAGGCTGAGTCAGAGTGTGACTTGCTCTTGAAAAAATCGGAGATGGAAAAGTGGAAAGGTGTTCCTGAATTTATTGCTAACATATTTGATTCCCCTGCTACAGATGTATGACTGCCTAGACTGGCACTTACCTTTGAGCAGTGCCTACAAGTTGCACCACAGAGCAAAAGCTGGTCTTCTGGAGATCTGGAGACCTTCACCAGTGTCCCAGCGTCCCACCGCCCCTCAGTAAACTGCTGGGAACACACTTTGTTTCCTGAGGGTAAATTTTCCCTCTGCAGATTCTTCAGGAAAAGCTTCCCCTGTTTCTGCTCTCATTCAAAGGCATCAAGCTAGGAAGGCCTAGGCTTCCTTCATAAATTATCAGGACAAGTTAGATGTCTTTCTTAGAGAAACAAAAAAACCAAGAGTCTGTTTCAATCTTAAATGCTTCTGACTCATGTATTTTGTATTCAGCACACTGGCTCTCAACATATAAACAGCGACTCCATGGAGTCGTATCACTGAGAGATTTGACTGTTCCCATTTAATTCTTAGTTAATTTGTAATAAAATGTCCTTAAGTCATAGGCCATGGAACTTCTGATTAATGTGTACAGAATAGTTTGCCTCGGTGCCATAAAGAAACCAAAATAAATTACTGAACAATTAAATTAACACTTTAGCTTTTAGCTAAATTAGTAAACACAATTCTTGATTAACACAGGCACTTCAGCATCTCATCCCAACTGCCATAACAACCACCAACACCTGCAATATCCTTGTGTCTACTTTCTATAGCAGGGACCCACTCCATGACCTGGCTAGAGAAAGTCTCCCAGTAGAAAAAAAATCACAATTGACAAATAAATAAAGGCTTTCTCCCTCCTTAACAGCCTCAGAGAGGAGAGGGGAAGCTGGCGACAGGCTCACTGCTGTCATGAGTGAGCATAATGTACATACCTCGACTGGCAGAATCTGAGATTTTGACAGATGTAACGTAGCTGCAAAGCAAGTAATAACCGAGTGTTAAACCCCTGTAGCGAGGGCGCAGCCCATCTCTGCTGGCATTCTCCTTATCCTCTCTCCCCCACCCCTCCTTTGTAATATCGTCTTTGTATTTTTTAGCTCTTTCTTCCACCTCCTTTCCCCTTTCTTCCTTTTGTGCTTCCCCCTCCCCCCCACCTCCCCTCTTGGGATCCAGCAGTTTGGGCCCTGCAATTCTTCACGGTTCATTGGTTTTGCTTTGCAGGGCTTCATTCCTCTGCGTCAAACAAAGATTGCGAGGAGGAGAGCAGAGGCTATAGAAAGGAGGTTACATCAGGCGTGTTGTAGACAGCGCTGAAATGTGTTTGTAACCTTGCCAGATGGATGGACAGCCCCTGCTGCGCAGGGGATCTTGAAAGCAGATTCAAAGTCATACATACCAGAGGGTGGGAGTGGAGGGGGACGGAGAGGCGGGATGTTGAATTTCCATATATTTCCATGAGCTTACTGTCATTTCTGCCTAGCATGTCACTAGCAGCATATTACAAGGCTTCCCTGTACTGGTCCTGCCTGTTAAAAACGTATCCTGACCTAGATGCTTCATTTCCCCATCAAAACAAACGCATACTGTGGAAAGATCATAGTCTCTGCCTGGAGCTGGTAGGAAGGATCCCTTGTCACGGTTTGCTTGTTTGTGCTTGTTGCAGTTGCTGTTCTAAGCCGTGCAAAACAATTAAGCAACTATAAACAGGGATATCCCAGTCACCCTTGGAGTGTATCGAGGATTTAATTCAGCATCACCCAGGCACAAAGGCAGGTTGTGTAAACGGGCAGACGCTCATCACACCGGCAAGTCTTACAGGTGTTCCAGTCTGGGTGGCTGCAGCACCTGCGGCCGCAGCCCTGGATGGAAACCCACGGTGCCAAGCTCCATCCAGAGGGCAACAGGGAAAAGCCTGGGCTGGGGTGCTTAAATTGTAAATGCACTGGAACAAATGGAATTGTTAAAAATAGCAAATAAGGGCGTTCAACATTGTTTATAAAACAATGTTTATAAAAGGGGCTTACACCAATGGCCAGTCCTTGATGCCCCGCTTCTGTCAAAGCCCCAGGGATGAAGCCTCACAGATACTTCATCCCAAATGTGGTCTATCTTGGGCAAGGCAGGCAGCCCAAGCTCAGACGGGTGTCCTGCCACCACTGAGCCAGCTCTGCTCCACTGAAAACCAAAAGGATAGATCTCTCCAGGGAGACTTGAGGACCGGGGTTTCAAAGTAGAGCCTGCTCTAAAGGTGTACTTTTCCGTACTTCAAAATGTGTTGCAGCCACCGAATCCCGAACGGACAGCTGGAGTACTTTGAAGCCCACACTGAAGGCTGAGCAATGCCCTACCTGACCCAGCAGCTGAGGCTTGTAAGGGACAGACAGAAATCCCCTTTTTCTCCTGCCAAGTCTGATGCAGTCATTGCAAAGAGGACAAGTCTCCTCTGTCCCAAGAAACCAATGTCAGCAACTCTTCCAATCACTGTGGTGACTCATAGCTCCATCAGTGGCCTTTCAGGATGGAGACTGAGGAACCAGTTTTTCTATTTCTCATCCCCCAGAACAATATAAGGCGTGTCCTAAATCACACCCACCAACCTTGGACCCTACAGGCTCTTATGTCAACTGAGTCTTACTGAGTTGTGATGCCCGGAGAGATGTGGTTTAGCTGCTTCATTGAAGTGCTCCCTGCTTGTGGAAAGGCTCAGCCAGACTCTCAGCCCCAAAATGCTGCCCATATCGGGAGGGAAGCATGGAGAGAATCCAGCCTCACAGTGTTTATGCCCAAGTAGGGCAAGACATTTTTTGGAGGAATTCATGGCTTAGAAAGTTTGTGAAAATTTTTAAGTATCAAAAAATAGACCATATTATATCATGCCTGTCTAGTATCCACTTTAAAATCAAGTTCAAGTCCAAGTCTCTTAATTTAGCTACTTACAAGAGCTAAACTACTTTTGAGATATTTTTTCATATATTTTGTCTCATGGCAGTGACAACCATATGTAAGTGCATGTGTATGTGCTTTTAGCTTAGGCAAATCAGCCAGTTCTTTATTTTAGAGGGAAATAATTTATTTTCTCCCTGTTCCGTTGTGTACCTTCCTGCTCCTACCACTGCTCCCTGCTCCAGCAGCTGAAGGCAAGAAAATTTCCACAGAACTCACAGAATCCTCAAAAATTAACAAGACAACAATTGCTTGAGAGGATCAGCCGGGTCTCCAGCCTGTCTTGCCACTGTGTGTGGCACCGCAGCCTCTGGCATGCTCTGGCACACAACAAGCTGTGTAGCTGTTCAACCGCTTCAGGAAGCTTAAAATAGGACCTTCCCTTGGAAGTGAAGTCGGTGGCTGAGAGTAAGCAAGAGCATAAGGATTTTTGCCATAGCATCAAATGAGCCCAGTTTCACTCTCGCACACAGTAGATTTCCATTGATTTTCTAAAGGAATTCTCTCCTTGGCACTCTGTAAAACAAGGACTATCAGGCTCCTCAAATGCCTTCAGATGCCACTGAGACATTTGTCACCAAACCTTAAAGCTGTTGTTTAATCACTTTGCTCACAGCCAGATTCATCCTTTTGTTTATAGAAATTTCTGCTGTCTGGTATGCGTTTTCAGGCAAGATCAAGCTGTTTTCCAACAAAAAGGTCTTTTCAAATCTGCAGTCATGTCTTATTTGAACTCCAGCTGGGCTCCTTTCTGAGTGCAACTTGTCATGGTTTACAACACAGTGTCTCTTTCTGTAGCTGTTGTTTTACCATTCACATTTAAGCCTGACTCTGGGCTTCTGCCATCCTCTGCCTGCGTTGTGTCCTGGTAGGAAGCGCTGGGAAATGAGGGCCACCACCATGCCATCCTCAGTCTGCTGTAATGCAGGAAATACATAAAGATCATAGAATCATAGATGTTACGTTACTTTATGAGCAGAACACTGCAGCTATCTGTGCAGAGCTACATCCAGCAACTGTATGACACCATGTCTGATAGACAGTTGGTTTACCCAAATACCTGTTGAACACTTGACGGTCTACCAAGATAAGTTACTGTTTAACTACTGCTTCCTACTGCATTAACTTATTCATCGGTTTCATGCCAGTAATGAATAATGTTAACATTTCAGGGAATTACCATTTTTGAGATTTTTTTTTTTTACCTCACAGCTCAACATTGTCTATTTTGCAAGTTAAATTGTCAGCTCAGGGTCTCTCTTAACCTACTGTCACAAATGTGACATGCCTAATCTTTTTTTCAATTTTTTTTTCTCTTGCTACTTAAAATAAGAAAATTCAACCAAAATAGCTGCCTAGGAAAGATGAAATTCAGAAAATTTCAAAGATATTTAAAATTAGCATTTTTTTCCCCTCTTCTTAATTTCTAAATAATAGTAAGTAAGAAAAACCTTTACCCTACCCCAGTGGGTATCAAGTGTATAAGTAAACTGTCATATGACAAAAAATTCTGTGTAGGAGATGACAATTCTTTCTAGCATGGCTCTCATGTGAACATTTCAGTGTTCAGAGTAAGCAAATGTAGCCACAACAGCTCAGGTACATGCCAAATTGAATATTTGGACTGGCAGCAATCGATCTAGTGTGCACAGCCCATTTTCTCTCAACACAGAAATACTTTGTAGAAAACTATTTGGTCAATTATATGCTATTGCCCTGTTTGGCTGCATGCATAAGGGGGAATAAAACAGAAAAAAAGAAGAGTTCAGAATACAAACCAGACAGATATCAATGCAGTTATAGGACATGTAGGATGGCTGCTAACAGTAGCTAATTTCAGGGTTCACAGATAGCATAATCTGTTACTCTACTTATGGCTACTCTCCAGCAATAGTGGTAAGTGTGGTTGGATGGAAAATGACACAACAGAAAAAAAAAAAAATCTACATATTTTACACTGTTTGGCAATACCAGCTGGCAAAAGGGACCTAGTAGGGCTGGCCACAGCCAGGTTGGCTGCAGGGTGCCAGAAGATGGCTGCCCAGCACCCAGCCTCTGCTGCTTGCTACCGCCTGGACTAGTGCACTCAACCAGGGGTAGCGATGAAGCAAGCAATATCTCCTTCCATCCTAGATCCAAAATAAAACAATTGTGTCTGCTCTCAGAGATTTCAGCTGCTCCTGTAAATTGTAAGCTGCAAACCAGCAGGGAGCTGGCTGGGGATGGTCCCTGAGAGCGGGATGCTGAGCTGCCGAGAACTCCCAGAGACCCCAGAACAGGAATTAATTAATGGTTTTGGCCTCATTTCTGTCTCCAAGGGATGGCAAGGCAGGATGTTTTTATTTCAACAGTGTTACTTTTGAATTGAGGGTGGCAAAACCTGAGGTATCACCCTAGCTAGAGCTGCAGTCTTCAGCATTACAGTAAAAAGGCCTTTCCCGGGCAGAGGGGATAAAAAAGAGGATCAAGGTGGTGGCTCTCTGGAGCCCACAGTAGCCTTCCAGCACTGCAGAAGTGGCCCTAGGGCAGCCATTACAGCTGACGCAGCTTCCAGGGAGGCTGTAAAGAAATGCAGCTGCTTCCCCAAAGAGCACTGGTGAAGTCCTTGGTGCTGCAGCTTTGTCACATTAGCAGGCTCTACTTAAAAGCAGCTCATGTCTCCAGGTAAAATACAGGCCTTCCCAAAACAGAAAGATCTTTCAACTCTGTGTAAAAAAACAGTGTCTAGGACATGCAGATTTGACTCCTTAATTGCTCAGATGGATTAAAAAAAAGGGGGGGATTAAGACAAGCACCGAGAGTTTTGGTGGAGTGGTAAACTGAGCTATTAACCTGGTCTCCTATTGTTGTCCTCTTTCTAGAAGGCTTAGGGGTTTTTTTTGGTTTTGTTCCCTGTGCATGGGGGTGAGGGCATTTCTGCTCTTTCAGACCACCTGAAAGAGGTAATTGAATTTGCCAGTGTGGTAGACACAGCTGTAATTAATCTCATAACTTGCAAGCAGTGGAACCTGTAGTGGATGCTCATCAGCTGTGGCTAATGATGAGGCGCCTCTGCAAGGACCCTTTGACCATACAGTGTAGAGCAAGGAGGTCAGTCCTGCTGAGCAGTAACGTGGGTTCTGATCACCTTTGGGTGGCTGATGGTGAAGCATTGTGAAGCTGTGCCTATGGTGGGTGCTGACAGTGACAGAAGGAGTTTTGTGGACTGGGCTTCATATATGTCTGCTGAAAATTACTGGTGAGTGTTGATTTCTACCTGTTAAGCCTCTGTGTAGCAGCTTGGTTACAATTAGCAGAGCATGGTGAGAGTTGACTGCAGAAAGTGTATGTGCCCTTTTTAATTATGTATGAGCATCCCTTTAGGTGCCTGATTGGCAGGATCCTTTGAAATGTGTTGCTTTCAGAGGAGGTAGTTGTATCTTTTTAAGTTGCAGCTCTGGTGCTCTGATGGTTGAAGTTTGCAGTAGAGTTGAATCTGAGTGTTATCTTTTGTGGCCAGGCATTTCTTGACCTTGCTGAGCTCTGGGCACCCACCTCCTTTGCTTGGAGGGACTGGTCCCAGCTGCATTGAAATAGGTCTGTGGGAAGAGCTGCTCTTGCCTGGCTCGAGGTGACTTTGTCTTTCTCCTCTGAAAAGAGAACTGCTCTTTTTGAACTGTTCTTTAATCTCAGCTTTTAGATCTGTGAAGAACTTTCATGTGAAGAGCTCTCATTGTCCTGGGGTGTGGCATTTCCCTTCCCTCAAACCCTAGCTCCTGTGGTCTTTCCAGCTGGTACTGCTTTCAGTATCCAGCTTTGTCCCTGTTGGTGAGGAGGGGTCTCAAAACACCTCTCAGGAAATGAAACTATCCCCTTGTACCTGGCAGTGTGCCCGTTTAAATCTTGTGAGCCCCCCCGACGTTGGCCCAGGTTGAGGGGTATTTTCAGAAAGGTTTTAATTTGGGGACTGGGAGGCATGGAGGTGCTGGTGTGTGACCACTGCCCCAGCTGTGCTGTGCATATCTCGGCTTTGTGCTGTGAATTCCACTCTGTTGGTAATTGAATTGAAATCAAAACATAACCGTATTGCTCTGATGCTCTGGCTTCTAAATAGCAGTATTGTGAATAAATCAGAGTTACTTGAGAGAATCACTTTAACGTGGCAGAATTGCATCAATCAGGCGATGAAGTTAGATTTAAGAGTATCTGGTAAAGGAGCTGATTGGCATTCAAAGGAAAACTGCTTTTATTCGATCTTTCTGCAAGTGGGGGTAAGCATCGTCTAGAGGAATTAGCAGTGCTTGAGGGCCAGGGTAACTCCTTCCTGCTCTGCCCCCGATTTTTACTCTGTGGCTTTATGTAGACAATTTTGCTTCCTGCCATTTTTTCCTAGTTTTAAGAGCACTCTCTTCCTCATCCTTTAGTGCTGTATAGGACTGCTCATTTCACTGTATAAAGAACTACATAGGCAATGAAGTGCCTCCCCCTCCCCAATACCAAACTAGCCAGGTTGAAGGACAGGGAATGGAATTGCTCAATAGCTGAAACTGCAGGGCAATGGTTGGAAGGACCTAGTGGGATTTAAAACAATTAATCCCTTGAGATAACCTTATGTCTTGCCTTCTACAATGATAAATGATGCCAGAGTTCAGTATCGCTGCTATTCAGTACTCCTTTGTGTTGATCTCATTCGCATCCTGCTGTCTTTGCTGTCATTCCCATAACGCATCTTCACCATCTGCTGCAGCCTTTAACGAGACCGTGCTCTACAAGCCTCGAACAAAAGAATTAGCCTACCAAGAAGGGAAATAAGAGAAAAAAGATAGGACAATCTTAAAAATAAAAATCACTTAAGAGACTATTGTTACTGGTTGGCTTATGAGGGAAACTCATGCTATGTACATGGTAGATTGAGATGGGCAGGTGTTGGCTCTCCTGGCTTCCAGTAATGATGATGGGCAACGGGTGAGCCTTTGGTAATGAAGCCTGGGATGATGAGCAACAGGTGAGCCTTTGGTAATGAAGCCTAGATCTCGAGGGGCTCATGTACCAAACTTTCTGGCTTCAGACTGCCACAGCCATGCAAATGGTAAACAGGAAGGCTCACCGGAGGGGTATCTGACCTGAGTTTACCAAATGAGCTTATCTTCTAGCTTATCTTCTTAAACAGCTTATCTGTTTAAGATGCTAGTTTCTCAGGGAGCGTAAGTGTCTGTGACTGTCAGGTTTTAGAACCTCTAGAAACTTTCACTCTAAGTCTGTGGGTCAATGATTTATTATTTTTTATTATTAAACTCATGGGGTTTTTTTCTCCTTAGTTTGAAATGCGGACAGAGGCTTTCCACATAGTATAAACTGGCAAAGAGGTCAAGGCTCAGTCATGCCATCATAGACCCATTTTAATGAGCTCTAGTAAATGGCCCTGTGAACAGATAACAAAAATGCAATCTGTTTTTCCAACCTCTTTCATGACGGCAGAAAAAACAACCCTCAACTTGCCCATTTGAAAATGTTTTGTCTCAGCTGAGCATATGCAAATTAGGATTTTGCAGACTTTTTTCAAGAGTTATTTTAGTTTTACCCAGAAATGCCTTTGACTACTATACAGCCACATTAACACTGCAAATAAAAAATAAGGTCCGCAGCTAGATATCCCCCATCAAAAATCATACAATGTCACCTTTTTTTTTTCTTTTAAGTAGACATAATAGATATCTGTGACAACCTGATTTATGCTTTCATTATCAAACATATGGATGAACTAATACTTGAGTTCATTTTTTATGCAGTCTTAGATCTAACTAAGTTGTATAAAAGAACTTTTCTAAGTGTGCACGTGCGAATTTTATTTCAGTTTTGTGATGGAGAGGATAGCCTGTAGCTTTAGCTCTTGCTGTGGTAGGTTGGCACTAATCTGATTTAGTCTAGGTCAGGCAACATAATTGCCTGTATGACAACTTCTGTGTAAAAGGTCTTTATGCTTCACAGGCTGGTTAAGGACACTGAAAATAGATTTTTTTTTTTTTTTTTTTTTTCTTTCTTAAATCAAGAACTTCAACCTGTTCTTGGGATCTGGCTATCCATAACACTAAGGCATTTCTTCCTCAACCTGTAGATGTTAACCTGTTTGTACTGGAGCATTATATGGAGTATGCACTGTTGTCCTTCCATTGCTGTTACCGATATAAGGCAAAGGTCTAAGGCAAAAAGTGGCAATTGCTCAAGCGCCGTATGGGGCCACCTACAGAAGTCCCTGCTCCAGAATACTCTTGGCATTCCCCTTGTGTGAGTAAAGGAAGGCAGAAATAAGCATATAGGGAAGTAAAGTTCTGCCTTATCAGATTTCCTGTACAACTACAAAGCAATATGATAAATAATTTCCAGCACTGTTCTTCTAGGTCAGCAGTTTCAGAAGTCTTTCCAAAGTACCCTGGTTATAATAGTAGCAGTGCACCTTGGTTATCTACCTCTGCTATTTCAAAAGCTCTTGCCTATCAATACAACCAGTTTCCCTGTGCAGAGCAGCCAAACTGGTTTTGCCCTGCCTGCGGAGTTTACTTATTTCAGCTTACGAAGCCAGGCGTGAGCTGGGAGAATGTCTGAATTTGTGTGGTGTGAAACTCCCTTTCTAGTTTCATAAGCAAGATGAATACATTTGGACTGAAATACAGTGGGAATAACAGGCTGGGGCACTTTCTTACCTGTCTATGATAAGTTATTTCCTCATGAGATGCAAGGTGTTTTGCATAAGTCTGGTGATCTCTCACACCTTGTTACTCACGACATAGTTTATAAGCAGTCTGGAATTATCTTGTCAGCACCACAGAAGGCTTTTTGGGGTTTGTTTTGGTATTTCCATGGCTCTGAGTTACTTGCAAGAGGTGCTCTATGAACTTCCACATCCTAACTCAATAACGCATGTCAGGCTCCGGGCAGGTTGCCATCCTGCAAGTTATTTTAGGGTGTCCAAAGCTCCTGAAAATATCAGTGAAGTATCAACAGCCTAGAGACCCATGTGATTACCAGAGAAGCAGAAAGCACAAGACTAAAATCTCTCTGATTTGGGGAGATCAAGAATTTGAACCTGCTTCTTCTGTATTCCAAGGAACTGCACAATTGTTTGTCTGTTAGCTATGGTGGGAAGCCCAGGTGGCTTCTTAATTTTGGGTGTTTTTCGTTGTTTTGCTTTCCTTTCCCTGAGTAAGAAGACTAAGAAAGCATGATTTCCTCAGGAGAGATACAAAAGGAAGGTTTCTTTTCATATGATAGGAAAAAAGTTTCCTGCCCAGCTCTAATAGCAATATTCCAGGTAAGCAGTGTCTCTGGGCAGTTGGGAAACTTCTAAGAAAAAAAATATTTCCCCTCAAAAACATCTGTTTCCAGTATTTTCTGGCTCCTGCTCAAGTCTAGAACTATTCAAAGATGGTTTCTTATCTATGTCCACCCCGTACTCTCACAGGACCTGGAGGGAGGCGGGAGTTGCACAGCACAGGAAGGGAAGGCTTTGTCATTCGTATTTGTGGTTAACCAGGCTTGAAAGGCAGTTTAGCCTCAATCTGAGCTGCACTTTGTTTTGGCCAATGGCTCTTATTCTGTCAACACCAATTCCTTCATCCAGGTTCATCAAAGCGATTTATAGGAGCCCGCACCTAGGTGCTGTTGTCAGTGGAGAAGAGAAAGCCATCAACTCCCTCAAAGATGATAGGAACTTGGCTCTTGCCTCTGGGTGAGAGTAGCAAGCACTAGCAAAGCAGAAAGCTCTGTAGAAGGGCAATGAGTAACGAGGAGGAGTCAGGATGACTTGGCACTTGGAGGGTGTTGTTGCTTCTGTCTCATCCTTGTCTGTAGCTTCTCCACATGCTGGTTTGCTGCTTGGTGCTCATGCACTGCTGTGGGGTCAGGCTACCGCAGCATGGGGAGGACAGGGTGTCCTCTGGTCCCTGCAGGATTGATCCAGCCAGGTAGGAAACCTTTGTAGATATTCATGTGTGTAGGTTGGTTCAAGCAGGTGTTGGCACCCTATAAACCTGCAAACAAATCCTGTACCTCAGTGCTTGGCTGGGGAGATCCTCTGTAATAGAAATTCCTGTTGCTCACAGCATTACCCCAAGGAAATATGTTTTTGTTGCTGAATTTATTTTTTTTTCCCCCACTTGGCGCTTAGCCCTGCTAGCTTTCCCCCAGATAGCAATTCCTAGTGTACAACAAAGATGAATATGGAACACAATAAATGTCATTAAAAAGAGAAGTTGGAATCTTAGCTGATCTAAGCTGAAGTATTAGATGACAAATGAAAGTCATTAAAAGTAGGCCAATTTACATCTGTATTACCAGTGAAACTCGGAATGTTAGCTGCTGCCTCTCTCATTTTGTGTAAATTGTCATGTGCGTGTACTTGGTGATTGCTGATACTACTGGTGGTGTATCTTTTGGTCTTGTTTTTTTGGTTGGTGTTTATTTGTTCTTAAGTGTTCACCATGTACCTCTCTGCAGTCATAAGAGCATGCACCTCCGCACAGGGTTACCTCTTGGCCTGCTGGCCTGGCAAAAGAGGATGAGGCCTCTCTTCTCTTTGTCTAGGAAGGTTTTCCACCTGTGCTGCACTGTGAAGTGCCGGGCAAGAAGGAAGTCCCAAGTTATGTAAGGTCGTGCTGGAGAAACAGCCAGAAAGGCTAGTTCTGTGATGCTTCAGAACAGTAGTGAAAATGGTGAAAACTGAACCTATGGATAGAAGCAGAGGGAAGGACATGTCCCACAGCCTGCCCCAGCAGGCCGAGCTCTGTGCCCACACCCAGCCTGGGGGACAGGACTGCAACAAGGGTATCTTAACAGGTGGGTTTATCAAGGCCAGCTGGTATAATGCCCAAGAACATCAGTTGGCTTGGTGTGAGACTAAATATTAGAGGCAGCTTCTTCCTGCCCATGGGTTTGAGCTCACAGCCCTGGCCTCCAGAGGGCTGCAACATGCTGCTGTGGCCTTCTGGCAAGTGGGCACTCTGGTTTTAGTTTTTCCTTCTCTTCCCCTGTACTTCACTAGCTGCTTTCCTGCCTTCATGAGGCACCTCCTCAGCCACCTCCCTGTGACGATGGCACAGTGATACACAGAACAGTGTACCCTCCCCTGGAAAGATAGTGCTGGATGAGTTAATTCCTAGCTGGAACGTGTTTGCAGGGTGTCCTTGGGTGTTCATCTGAGCTGGCAACAGAGGAAACCAAACAGGAGGTGCTAACAAAGGAGGAAGGGCCTCTCTGCAGCAGGAAACATTAAAAAGTAGGAATTTAAGGGATGAAAAGCCATCTCTGGTTGGTTCGTAACTTGCATCGATCTCTGGGAGTTCTGTGTTTATAGATTTTACTCCTTCTCCCTGTTTACACCGGTTTCATCTGAGCTTTGCACCTTGCATGCAAAAGGATCTTCAAAGGTCGATGTTCTCTCTGAAAGTTGTGCTTTAAGCTACTTTTTTCTTAAAGGGGGAGAGAAACCCAAGCTGTAGACAACAGTGCTTTCAGTGGTTTTCTAGCATGCAATTTCAAAACCATTGTTCCTTCATTACTCGTAGCTGCTGCTCTACAGTGGCAAAAACATGTAGTACATTGAAATTGTTTACATCCCACCTTGGGTTTGAAAAGGTAGAGATGTTTAAGAAAGCAGTGTTCCACAGTAGGGGCTTAACCATCCAGCCTCCTGGGGAAAATATAATGCTATGGCTTTTGAAGGGATGTGAGTCCTTTGAAGTTTTGTACCTAGCTTTTCTTGTAAGAAGAGCCAGGTTCAATTTCTCATCTGGACAATGTATGAAAATTAACATATTGGTCTTGTCTTGACTTTGGGTTTGAAGATCCATATTGTATCCAGTTGTAAAAGCCTTTGAAAGTCTGCAGTTGTAAGCACTGTGACGATGGGCTGAAAGCATGCCACGAACTTGTGAGGAAAGGCAGCAGATGCTGAGCGGCAGTCTGTGTGCAGCCGAGGGGGCTGCAACACACCAAGGGAAATTAATTTGTTGCAGATGCTCTATCTGTGATTGAGTCAATGGAGGAAGGGGGAGAGGGCCATATTGCCTCTGACCTGCATGTGCTGCTTCCCCCCCTCCCCCAGCTGCATTTGCTATGTATGGTTTGAGTGGATGGGAGCTCTCATTTGAAACCTACTACTACTCTGTGCGGTAAAGAATAGGACATCCCCTACATCCTTTCTGCTCTCTCCCCTCTATCTGCCGCTGATATCTATAGGAGTAAGATGGACTACTCAATGTTTTAGAGCTGAATATAGCAGCTAAATAAGGGACAAGCTTGCTGGAGTCCTTAAAGCTGTATAGCAAGCATGTATTTGCTAATCTTAGATGGGCTTTGATGTCAGCATTTCAAAAAGGCTCCAAAGATCCCCTTTCACTGTAACTACAATAAAAGAGAAAATATAGGAGAGGACTTTCGAGACGGAACAAAAGCTTGTAATTGAAGTTCTTTTCCAGGTGCCACATGCAAGTGCAACAATACCTGGAAATTCAATCTGAAGGGACTCAAAGTCAGATTAAAAGGTTGCAGGCACTTGCAGGAATTTGCCATCACTAATTTATTAAGCATCCACTATGAAATAATTCTTAATAGTGTAGGTGTTTTTAGTGTGACACTGAATGGTCAAAAATAGGAGCTTGTGTTCCACTCAACTCCTCTCATTCCCAGCCTTTCTGAGGGATGACTCTTCCTGGGACTGCCATGCCTTTTTGTGCCCTACAGTCATTTTATTTCCCTCCTGAGCCCTGATTGAACACCTGACCTGAAGGATCCTGATCTTCACAGGCCATAGCATCTGCAGGTCCCACAGAAACTGATAAGAAGCCCAAGCATTCCTCTTCTTGGCCTTTTTGACTCCTTGAAGCCAAACAGAAGGAGACAATATAGGAGAATCATAGCAATTGTCCAATTAAGGGATAAGATCTCAGTTGCTACTGAGGTGTAGCTGATAAAATCTAATCACACGTTTTTACCATTGTTTGGAGGGTATTCTCTATTGCATTTTGTCTGTGCTGTCCCACTTCCATGAATAAAAGATAAGCAGGGCCCTGGCCGTGCTGTTATGTTTGGCAGCCTGAGATGTGGAGGGTAAGGAACCACCATGTAGGACAAAGGAGGTCCCGCTTTTTCACTTGAAATACTACTATCTGAGTGAATTTCGGACTGTGGTTTTCTGTTGTTGTTGTTCATGCAGAATTTGGGAGGTGGTAGTAGCCCAGAGTATCAGTGCACTTTCTGAGGCTCCTGGGTTTATAAATGCCACTTCTTTCAATGAGCTGTTGGGCAGAAGTGTTGAGCTCATCATGATGGGAAAAACTACACTGCTCTGGCTTAAACAGAGCTATATGATTGTCCTGACCTAGCTACTAGAAAAACTGGCATCTAACACTGCTTTTCAAAAGACCAAAGCCCTCCTTCAAAAGGAAAAGCAAACATATTGCAGGTGTTGGAAGACAGTGAATGGAGGTGAGTCCTGAACTGGAAAGGGACCAACTCTTCAGAGACCAGGGGCGTTTTCTGTTTAGTTTGTGCCGAATGGCTCGGAGGACTGGTAAGTAATGAGCCAGTGCTCAGATGTGGTCCTCGCTGATAATGCAGCGTCAGCTGTTTGGGACCTGGCTGCTCAGTGAAGTAAGGCAGGCTGTTTGGTTTCTGTCCCAAATGCACGTGTTCACATCAGGAAGCAAAATCAGAATTTGCACTAATTGGCACGGCAGCCGGCCATCTGCGTATGAAGGGAGGACGAGCAGGTCCTGAGCACACAGGCTGGGAGAGGATGGCCCTGAGCTGGGGATGCTGCCTCTGCTGCTGACTGGACTGAAAGCAGTGAAGGCAGACTGGCACTGCATTTGCTTTAATAGCCATTGAGGCTTGCTGGAGATAGGATTTATCAAGTGAGAAGAGTAGCCCTGACTCCAGACTGCGGAGGCCAATGGAGACTGAGAAGGGGTAAACTCTTCCCAGCCAGGACAGTATGTCATAGCTTGTTGAAACAAAACCTTTCTGCTTGCAGAAACTGCCGTTTGTTCAGAAAAAGGGACCCTGTGCTAAAGGAACTCTCTGCACTGGATAGACTGGTAGGGAATAAGGCCAGTCGTTACTGGGTCCCAAGCCCTTATTTCAGGTGAAGCTCAATGGAAGTGATGTGTTTATTAGCTGGAGGGGAAGGCAGGAACACTATCTGCAATTACACCTATTGGAGTATGGAGAAGAGCTTTAAGGCTGAGAAAATAACATCTGTGGCCTACCTATTTCCAGTGATTGCATGGTATTTCTTCTGTACGTGCAAGTCTGCTTCTTCTCCTAAAATCCATCTGGGAAAATAAGTGAATCATTTCTCATCAGGCTACAAGAGTTTCAAAACTCCTCTCCAGGGTTCCTCCAACACTCTTCCGCATACATCTTAATTTCCTGTAACAGTCCTAATCCACTTCCCATAGGTACCCATGGGAGCTTTGTTATCGACCTCAACTGGAAAAAGGATTGTTTCTCTCCCTCATTATAATTGCTATTAACTGGCATAGTTCTTGTCTGTCTCCATCACAGGGGCCATTAACATAATAGGTCAGAGAAAGCGAGCTCTGCCCATGCCCCTCAAAGCTGTCCCCGCACCGTGGGGATGGAGCGTGGTGCGTCTGCGAGAGGGAGCTGGACTAGCTCCCCATCTGCTCTGGAGTGCTGAGGCCTGGGGCTGTCAGTAAGGGCATCCTTCGCCAGCATTTAAACCCTCACGCACGCGTCTGGGAGAGTGATACAGGTGACAGGCTGGAAGCTTCCCCTGACTGCTGGTCTTTAATTGCCTGCTCCTGAAGCAGCCTCTGGGGCAAACCGGTACTTGGTAGGTTGTTACCTGAGTGGCCTCTGTAGGCTTTCGGCAGAGCCAGTGGGTAAAAGAGATGATGAATTGCCCTTGGAGCTTGCCTTTCTCCTTTGCCTTCCCAGAGTAACTAGGCACCAGGGCTAGGGTGAGCTGCCAATTTGAACAGCACGCTCCCTCCTGCACTGGTGTGACAGAGTACACTGATGTCTCATCTTCCTCTCTGGCTCTGGGAAAAGCCGTATCTCAGTCCAGGGCTTAAGTGGGGGGACTGGAAATAGATTTGGTGGAGAAAATATAAGGATACTGAAGTCCCAAGGGCTTGTCCTGGGAGGAAGCTGCAGGCCTTACAAGGAAGATCCTGAGTTAGCTGCGGCACCTGAAAACCCCACAGGAGTTTTAGCTACCTAAACTAGACGCATGTAGGGCCAGAGGAAGGTATAGTACAGGCTTGTCTGGGTCTTGGACTGGCCACTGGAAGGTGTTTTACACGATGGTGCTCTCCAGGGAGATTTATTCTGGGAAGCCAGCCACTTTCCTCCCTGACTGTAGAAGAGGAGGGGGATGGTAGTTCTTCTGTGCCTGTGCTCTAGTGTTTGCATTGCCTTGAGCCACCCCTTGCATGAGGCGTTTGAGCTGGGAGGGCAGGGCAGAGAGACAGTCCTTCTGCCCTGTGCAGCCTGCTGGCATGGCCCAGCTACAACTGCTTCCCTTAGGGCAACAGTCCCAATGCAGGTCTTGCCATGGCCCTTAGCCTGAGAGGAGCACGGTGTCTGTGCTAAGTCTGGGACTGGTCTGTAGTTAAAATCTGACCAGTGTTACAGACCTCATTGCCTGATGTCTGCTCTGAATGTTTTCTTGTGGCCATACAGACTAAAGGGGATGTGGAGGAAGAGATAAGAAAAATAAGCTTCTGTGCTGGGCAGCAGCATAGAGTCTTCAATCCTGGCAGATCAAAAGCATCAAACTTTAGTCTGGATAAAGGAGGATGTGGAGACACCCTTTTGGGGAAAAAAAAAAAAATCAGAAAATGAGATTAGAGAAGTACTTGTAGTTCTGCATATGGCCAGTATGCAGAGCTTGCTAAGAGCCATAAAGATCTGTAATTGCATTTGTATGGATTATACTAATCCACGAATTTGTAACCCATGAGACCTGGCCATGTTGGGCTAGAGAAACACAGAATTATCAGACACTGCTTTGTGATGTGCTAGTACATATCTTGTGGCTTTTTTCTTTAACCCCAGTAGGACCTTTCTAGTAAGGTGCTGCTGCCCTCCAACAGTTTGGGTTCCTGTTGATAGTGACAGTTTTTCTCTGTCTTTTTGGGACCGTAACCTCAATTGTACATTTAGGAGGCAGGAAAACCTCACCTTGCCTTAAGGGACAGCATAATCAGGGATTTACTTAAATATAATTTAGGAATTTACTTATGTGTTCTCATTTTCTTACTGTGGTGTTAGTTTTGCAAATGCAAGCAATCTTAAAATCACAGATCGTGGTTTACATTGCTCATCTTTGAGAATAAACTCACCCCAGCTTCATCAGTTTGACTTCTAATGTTTCTCATTATCCAGCTTAACGCCGCAGTTTCAGGGTCCCAGACCCCACAGGGGATAGCTCAGCTCAGGCTGCTCGCTGGCATGTCACCATTTGAATCTGAGCTCTCCCCCTTAGCTTTGGGAATTGGTCACATATCCCTGACGGTACCCTTTTAAAAATGTTTTATCTGACATAATTTTCTAATGCCTTTGCTGGGACAGAGGGAATGTTGTTTCATACTCATCCAAGCCTTTAAAAGCTACAGAGACTACTGAGGAATGTGACTACTTAAATGTTCACCTGCAACCTGTACTCGAAGGAGGTTGTGGCTAAGTTGGAGCACCTTGCACATTGATAAATGGGACTGAAATATAAATTTAAAAATCATCAACCTCATGGGATCAGGGCATGCAATAAAGTAGCTGACCCTTCCACTAAGCTGTTGAGCATCCTCCATACCTCCTGAAACTAAGGATGCTAGAGGGGCTTGTGATGTGAACATTTAACATTTGTCGTATTGAACACTTCATGCTTAACTGGGGAACAGCAGTGAGATAGCATCACCTGATAACATCAGCTCAATATTTGTCTGGACTGTGCTTTGTGTTATGGAGTTTGCATTGCTAATGTGGACTGAAGCCAGCCTGTGGAGGTCACATTCCTGTGGATTCTGCAACCATAACTTGTTGGACCCTGGATCTATTTGATGTATTTTCTTTAAGGATGTACAAAACCAAGCAAGGCAGATGAGCTGTGCTGTGGAGTAACTCACCCTTCAGAGTATTTCTGAAAAGTTATGTGTTTGTAGGAATCCATGTTGGGGGAGATAGCACATAAAAATGCATCCTCCAGCTACTGGGGCAGGGAAATAACAAAATAGTCATGGAGGGGCAGCAAGTCTTGCAAGTGCCACTTGGGAAGTGTTGGAACAGCAATAAATGAATTTCTGAACTCCAGTGTGCTTGTGAACTGCTAACCTGACGTGACTGCTTCCTGGCTCATAAAGCACTTTAAAAAATGCTTCAGCATGTGATTCTGCCATCTGCTTTGAGATGGAGGTATCTTCATAGGGGCTAATAATGGGGTTTCTCTCAGCAAGCTTCATGTGTTCCTCCAGAAATGTGGGTGGGCCCTCAGTACCCTCCTGAGGCTCCCCAAATGTCCTTTGTCAGGCCAAAAGGCAGGAGCTGATCCAGAGCATGGCGTGCCTTTGTCCCAGACACTAGCTGTTATAAATTGCCATTCATTTCAGTGGCACTGGAATACAATACCTGTGGTTAGGGATACGGGAGGAGGAGAGACACAGATGTACCCAGACTGGCTCACAGGTCAGACACCCAGACAGACAACCCTGCCCTGCTTGGCTTAGCAGAACCATGGCTGGACCTGTCTAGTGCTTAATGGCCTCCTAACAGCCACACTTCCTAATTCAGAGTGCGTGGACTGATGGGTGTTAGAGTGGATACTGGTCTTCCAGTCCTGGCTTGCTCCAAGATCTATCCTAAGAAACTTTAGAAGTACCTTCCCAAAATAAAACATTCCCTTAGTTTAAATCACACAGTGCATTTGCTTTGGGCAGAAGATAGGGTCTGTTCCTCAATATTCTCTATCCAGTGCTGATCAGAGAGTTAAATACTGATACTTCACTAAGAAGTCTGTGAGCTGGAAATAGAGAGAAAGACAATATGGCCCTGAGGTTGGGCAATATGGCCCTGGGAAAGTGAGGAGAAATATCATGTTCATGCAGAGCGTTTGATATTTGAAACTTGGCAGCATTTGCAGAGTAAGCTGATGTCTCTGGTTCAAAGTGGCATGTGAAATGCTGCATTGCTGGCACTCCTGGGGATGCGCATCCTCTTCCCTGGTTCATTGAGGTACAATAGAGCTGTTACTCCATGTCTACAGACTATTTGGCACCACTATCTGTGACATGGCTACTGAGTCAAAACAAGCTCCTAGGTTCCCCAACCCTCAGAGCTACTTTTAAACTGGTTAAATGTCATCTGACACAGATATGGGCGTGCCAGAGCTCTCACACAAAACATGCCTGATATGTTAAAGTGTGATTTGGCTCAATAGGACACGTGGGATGCATTGGTGGAGTGATTTCTGAGGCCGATATGGATTTTCCCTTGGTCCTGCCACGTCTCCTTGCCTCTCCTGACACAGAGCACCCTGACACCATGTGCACAGCAGCTCTTCAGCATCACACAGCAGTGCCAAAGGGGTGAGTGGCAGTGCAGCAGGTGGCATAGCCATCCAACATGTGCCCAGCCACTGTCTGCAGCTTCCCTGGTGCAAGAACTGCAGCATTTATGTGTTAAATAAGAAAACGTAGACCTACTTTTACCAGCTGATTACTGTGTTAGAATTGGTTAATTAGCCCATATCATGATGAAAGCAGGGGCTTGTACGTGCAGACAAGAATGAGTAGTACCAAAGGGCTGAGAGGTGGAGGAGGAAATGACCCTGCAGATTAACTGGGGATATTGTGCCCTCTGAAGAGGGAATTGCAGGGTCTGTCAGCCAGTCCTGATTGTTGCCCTCATCTAGATAATGCCTGTCCTGATTGCTGCAAGAAACATGGAAGATCTGTCTATGAGCGGATGTTTGCTGATCTCTGTATTTGCTTCTCTTGGTTTCAGTGGGTCACTGATGGAATAATCCCTCCCCTTCCCTCTTGGTGTAAAACTGATGAGAACTGGTGGTGGGAATGGCAAGCTCCTTACTCCTGCCCCTGAGCGGGTGGGTTTATGGAGGGTTTGTTCGCTGCCTTGGAGTGGGATGCTGCTTGGAAAGTGCACATTAGTCATTTTATCAAATGGGATAGAGGATATGCAGGGTGTGAGAAAGGTGTATCCAACGTGCGACGCAGAGTGGAAAGGAGCAGTAGATGGAGGAAACCCTTTCAGTAAGAGCTGCCTGTGCAGATCAGGCAAATAGTGGGGGAAACCTTGTTTCTTTGGATTAGCTCTGTGCTTAGGCACAGGTTTTTCCATCTTGGTCCATGAACCTGGGTGAAGGAAGCTGTTTGGCTATTTTATATTAGTTTTGCAAGACTGCAGATCTTGTGAGGGAGAAAGAAGTTACTGTCCTTGGTTTGGCATAAAGCACAAAATTTGTTCCACACAAAATAGTCTGGCATAAATAATATTGCTGCCAACTCCAAGTGTGTGAGGAGATAGTGGTTGAACTCCCTACCTCACTTCATCCTTTCACGAAAGAGACTGGATTGGGTTATTTTGGGTTTTTTTGGGGGGAAGGGTGGATTTTTCTATTATTATTAATCCTGCTAACACAGGGAATGGGACGTACACCACCTTCTGCACAGTCTTTCTGTTGACATAGTATTGCTAGTGACTCATGCTGTGGACCAGTGTAGCTAGATTTTATATATGAATATGTAACCACCTCTGTCATGATAGGGCTGCTGAGAGGATGGATTTGTACCCCTTTGTGGCTGTCAATATTTAATTACACAGACAGATCCTGTTTTGTAAAAATAAACACCTTGTTCTTCCCAAATGACCTTTAGCATTGCTGACTTACATTTTATTCCCTTAGTGTCGTTAAAAATGAGGACTACATCTTTCCTTTTCCTTTTTAGAACAGTTGTGCAGCGTCATTATGTTAGAATAACTCCCACACCATTCGCAAAAGAGACTTTGTTTCAGCTGGGGGGAAAATGTTCACAACATTTTTTGGATGGGAGGTGAAATATAAAAATCCAAGTAATGTAGTATTTTTCTTAGAGAATCCAATGATGGCCATGCTGCTACCTTTAAATGTATGGTGGGCTCTAAGGTCTTACAAGGCCTTACATAGAGAGAACTATTAAATAAGCCATGCGAAGTTGTGCCTTTGAAGAGACCTGCCTCTTCCCTCCTGCTCACTGGATGAAAAATGTCAGACCCATGGGTCATTTGTAGAAGTTCTGCAGCGTCTGGCCTGAGTCTGTTTTCTGTTTATTGCAAGAAGAGCAAGTTCCTATCACCCTCTGAAAGCTTCACATTTGTCTCTGAGCTGTGAGGAGTCAGGCTTGTACTTTACTTCTGCAATGTCTACTTTCTGATGAAAAGTTTCAGTGACAAATGTCATCATTCCTGTTATTTTATGAGCAAGAAACAGATGAACTGAGAGAACTGTCTTATACCAGTTTCTAAGGAGAGAGACACACAGGGAGCCCTAGCAGAGTTCAGATGCTGTAAGGATGTGGTTGCAGATGTCAGAGCTCTTTATCTTATTGTCACCATAGGTCAAGCTTTCCTTAAGCAGATCAGCTGTTACTCCAAAAGGGGCAGTAGATTTTTCTGTGTGTTTAAATCTTGTGTTTGGTCGGTGCTGCTTGTAAAGATGCCATTCAGAACTGAAGTGCACTTACTTGCTGCCATTACAAGCATCCTGTGTGAATGTCTGTCTAGTCTCAGGTTTCCCTAACATTTTAAGAGCAGAATTTGGGAGCCATGTCAGTGGCATATCTCTTGCCTCAGTTTTCCTCCTGGTATCACTTTGTGACTCTCCTTGGAGAGCTCTACATGATCCTGCATGCTGTAATGTTCCCTCCAGCAAAACCTCTTAAAGGATTACTCTGACTTGTGATTAAAAGTGGCAGGGAACACTTGGCAGATCTGAGACTCTCAACAAAGCAGTGCAATTTGCTTTCTGGGCTTTTTTTTTTTGCCTCTTATTTATGTTTGAAAGCTGTTAGATTGAAACCCACCTGCCCTCCCAGGCCTGGTAGGCAGTTCAAAATTCAACATTTAGTGTGGGAGAGGGTGGGGTGGGAATGTGTGTATTGAGGTGTAGACAAAGCTTTCCTTTCGACAGCTGTTATAAATTCTTTTACCGCGTCCCCTGTTGAAGAGGCTGGATTTCTGCAAGACCAAACTCTGAAGAAGGAGGCCAGAGGGCATCAGTAGGTGGAAAGAGGAGCTAACTATCAGTGTCAGGCTTTTAGGAAGCAGCTGAGGCTGTGGGAAGTGGAGCTGCCTGCTGGACTCACCCATGTGAGTGGTGCCTGTCAAAACTCAATCTAGGTCCCTCCCAGCTTGAGATCTTCTCCAGCGCAATATTGTTCCTCCATGAGAGCTGTAGTAAAACTTGCTGAGTCCTTCTCTTACCTAAAAAATAGCATGGGGGAAGTTTTTTCACTTCTTGGTGAGATGAAGATAGCACCATAACATTTCAGCCAACGGCTGGGTGTTGAAGTACTGGCATTTGATGTTGCTCTTGAGGATCCTGCTGGGGCAACTTGTTCACTCTGGGTGAGAGTTTAGCTGCATTCAATGATGTACTGAGAGAGACTTACAAAAGTATATGGTTGAAATCTTGTCACCAAGTCATAAGGAAGACTTGACCTTTAATGGGTGCTGAGTTTTGTAGCTTATGTGGTTGCACAGAGTCTGGTTTTTTTCCTGTAGTGCATGCTTCATGGAGGATGTCTTGTGAACAACATTCTTCTGCATCAGCCCAGGGGTTACACAAATCCCTGCCTAACTATAGATGATCATTATGTTTTTTCTTTTACCTCCAAAACTCCTTGAACCACTTTGACATTTTCAAAATCAAACTGGTACCCCAAGTCAGAAGAGATGTAGACCCAGAAAAAAGAGCCTGATGAACAGTCCATATCAGGTACGTGGTGCACCATTGCAGAGGGGCTTCCCACAGACTGGCCAGGAGACATAATTACCAAGAATGAAGAGGCATATGGATTTCATCCTAGCATTAGTGAAGTAAGACTGAGTAGAAAACTCAGCATGAATAGCCTTGCTATCCAGCATGCGATGTTTTTATAGCAAGGACATTGGTAAAATTTACTAGGGACTTGGGTTTGCAAACTCAAAATCACTGATGTGCTGAAAAACCCTGAGGAGCAGGGACCTTTGCCCTTCCATCTTCCTTTAGTGAGGATAGTGCTGAGTAGCGCTACTACTTATTTCAGATAGGCAACTCCAACCTCTCAAGTATGAGAGGTTCCCCTCTCCTGTTTCTCTAAAGCCCTTCACAACTAATAACCAAGCTACGCAGTACCCACGCAGGCCTGGTGTATTAACTCTAGCTGAGCCTGGTAGAGTGAGGTGCAGAAAGCCTGGAATCACACAGCCGAGCTTTGGTAGGGCCAGATGGAGAACCAGATTATTTTTGACACTTGAATTTGTTTTTGTTGTATCTCCAGGCAGATGAATTTTCTTTGGCCTTGCAAAGATGGGAAAGAAGGTGTGTGTGAACATATTACTGCAGCCGATAAGCTCCCGTGAGAGCCTGAGCTCAGTAGCTCAGGTCTGTGCCGTGCCGACAGGATCACGCAGCTCTTCCTCCTCCAGGGGAACTGCTGGGGCAAGCCCCTGCCTGCCCAAACATACCTTTTGCCTCCTGCTTCAACCAGTGGAACTAACCTTTCTTGCCTATCTGGTGGAATTTTGTCAGTGTTTTTTTGCAGAGACAGGGAGATTTTGTAGACGCTTTGGGCGTGTGGTTAGAGACAAATGGCTTTGCTCTGTGCCTGGCTGGCCTCAGCCTCTGGAGAGGCAGATGTGTGTGAGTCTTGGCTGAAAACAGCTTTCTCTGAGCTGACCTCTGGGAATCCTTAATCCCTGATGGGCATGCCTGCCTGCCTTCCCTGAACATCAGGCTCTCAGCAGGCTTCCACCCAAAGGAGTCAGGGTGAAGCATCTGGGCTCTGTTTATTCCCTTGGACTGAATGTGTGGTGAGGAGGTGTGTGTGTGCCCGTGCACATGTGCAGGGAGCAGGAGTGAGGCAGGTGAGGACTGCCACAACCACCCGTGTCTCAGAGCTGAGGTGCCAGTCTGTGGCAGAGACAGGATGCTGTGCAGAGAGATCAGAGAGGAGAGCTGAAATGAAAAGATGACTTGTGGGCGCAGGGGAAATCTTTGAATTCCAGTATGAATTTTGCTCCTCTCTTTCAAACCTGTGCACTGTTTAGGACACACATGAGCCATATGTTGCAGGTGTTAAAGGGATGCATGTGGAGCACGTGTCTGCCTGAGCCTTTACCCAGGGGTAGATTAACTGAAGGGAAGGACAAGCACCCTGGGAGCTCCTAAACATGAGACATCAGCTGACCTTGCTTAGGTCGCTGTAGAGGACTCTCCATACACAGAACTTGGGATTATTTTTTTCTATTGATTCAAATCCTAGAGCTAAATATTACCTTCCATTATAAATGGCCCAGTAACCATTAACGGTTTTAGAGGCAAAATTTAACAATATCTTTTGTGAAAGATAAACAGGCTCTGTTACAAATTTATAGGGAAAGTGAACAAAGAAATCCCTAAGTGGATGCCCCCCTGGCCTCAATATATCTTTTGGTAAGAACTTTCTGAAGCCCAAGAACTGCAGAAGAGGAGATGTTAACCAGGCCCAGTGATTTATTTATCTTTCAGGAGACATTGCTGCTGCTTTTTTTTTTTTTTTCCCTCACTACAGAAGTTCTTCCTTTTTTTCAATAGGATTATTAAGCATTGACATTTAAGCAGACACAATCAATATTACATTTCCAATTTGGGATAATAAAAAACACACACAGTAAAAAGAAGGAAATAAAGCTGGTGATGCCTGACTGTTCCCATGTCCTAACCAGGGAGTATTACTGTGCTGGCAGAGCTGCTGTGTGTCGCTGCCTTCTGCCCATGATGCCAGGGAGAAGTTTCAAGGAGAGTTGGGGGTTTGGTGCAGCTGTAGCATGTGTTCAGTCAAAGAATTTGGGGCACTTGATGGGAAGACAAAGAAGAAGTGTTTCCCGTCAGGATTAATGGAAAGAGACTGGCTTCACTTTCTACAGCTCATAATAGAAAATTAGCAATGACAAATCACGTATGGCTGTGAGAGGCAGGGTGCTCTTTTCACCTTTTCCTTCTCATTTAATGAAAACAAGCGGCAATAGACTGATAAAATGCCAGCACCATGAGCTGAGACAAGTAGTGCCTGATGGCTACGGTGCTGGCTGGGTTTCATTGGGTTTTCCTCTTTCGCAGAGGATGCTGTGCTGTGATACAAACAGCTGTGCTGCCTCTTAGGCTGGAGTGTACTGTGAGTGCTGTGGCGCTGCCTCTGCTCCCGGCCACCCTGTCCTCCTGGTGCTGCACGGGGAAATGTGCCCCCAGACCCATTTAACCCGCCTACCCCTGGGATGGAGGAAATTTGGCTTGAAACCTTAGGCTTCTGCCTAGTCAGGCTCTGAACCATTTTGTAATAACTTCAGTCTTGTCATCCCGGGAAAGATTTACAGTAACTCCTTCCTTAACATTTGGTTTCACTTGCCCTTTTGAGCTAAGGTCAAGATCAGAGAGTAGGTAAATAGGCTTTTCCAACTTGCAGACACTCAGCTGCCCTGTCCTCCAACTCTGCAACTAAACAACAGTTTATCAAAGCATTTATTCTTCCTGTGCTTTTTTTTTAAAAAAATAAGGAAAATGCCTATATTTAAGATAAAGCACTGTGACTATTCCTCAGTGCTGTACATATCATGCAGACTGTATAAACCTGTGTTGTGGTGTTTTCTGAATCGAATGTGTTACATCTGGGACGCAGGAGGGCTTTCTTCACAATTTCTGAGGAAAAAGAAAAAAATCCTAAGCTTGCTTTAACTTTGAGAGACAGAGTTTCTCATTCCAATGGTCAATTACTCTCCCTGCTAGAAACGCCTTATTTTTCTGTTGCGGAGGATTCTGCTAGATGAAACAGTCAGTAGGTACTGGAAAATCTGTCTTCATGTAAGTAAGTGCTAAAGGACATGAGTGGGTCACCTTTTGGCTGTTGGCTAAGTTATTTGTGCTGAACTTTGCTGGTCTTTTGTTGTAAAGAAGTTAGGTTTTTCTAATATCCAACCATTCTTGTATCTCTTTTCCTGAAACCTTGTCCATTTTTACTTTGTGGGAGCAGCAGAACTGGCAGCACTCGTAAAGTCTTGTCAGTGCTGTGTGTGCGGATGGCAATGCCATGTTCCTACTCTTCAACGTTGCCATCTAAGTCGGGAAGTAGCCTGGTCAACCAGCCAGCTGCTGCTCCAGGGTCTCATGTTATTGAAAGTAAAGAGGTAGGCTGTGATCCAAAGTCATCAGACAACAGCTGAGAACAAATAGGTCTTGTTGCTTGACCTTACTGTATTTGAGCCAAAAGAAATTAAACAATCCTGGTCCTTTTAAATTTCAGGTCATGGAGGATGCATGAGGAACTTTCTGAAAATATACTTTAACAAAAAAACAATAAGAAAATGTTAATGTTTCTGAAGGAGCACAGAAATAGTAAGATGGATGTGTCCCTTTAGCTACCTAAGGCCCTAAGGAGGTAGAACCGGTTGGCCCTGTTACAGGGATTGGGTTAGAGGTGACACAGGGGAGCTCCTATGTGCGGAGATGTGTCTGGCCCCAGGCTGCTAATCTGGAGTGTTGCACTGGGGCTGCACCTACAGGGAAGCCTTAAGAGTGGGCACAGATCTCTAGGTTTTGGAATTGAGCTGATACACTTAAAATCCTGTCCCTGCTTGGCTTGAAAACCCAGAGGGGCTTCCTTTGGTATTTCATAGTTTCATTGTCAGAAATGTAATAAATTTGAGGTTGTTTTCTTCCCCTTGTAAACTGGATTGTCACTGTGGAAAGGTCTCTTAATTTTCCGCTTCTCCATGTGTATCCTAGATGTGACTGATTATTTTAATATTCTCTCTCTTTCTCCACTTAGTATTCCTGTAGTGCTTATAAACTATTTGCTCAACTTTGCAGGCGATTATAAGAACAAATATCGTAGCGTTGCATTGACTTTGCATGTGTCTTTGACAATGCCCCAACACCCCCTTCCCTAAGTCACTGCTCTTCCAGATGAGGAAACAAGGAGTGAGTGACTGGTTACAATGCATGTGAAGAACTCAGACATTTCCTTACTCACTCAACCCCAGATGTTCTTTTCCCAGGCCTCGTATTCAAGCCTTCATTAGAAATTTGAAAGAAATGCTTTACTGTGGCTGCTGGCTTGGCTGCTTTTCAGGTTCAGAAAGAATCTTCTGTATTCATAGGCCCTCTTTTCTTTTTCTTTAATATCTCTCTAGAAACTTGTATTATCTTCCTTAACAGTGCAGAAAAATATCCACATGTACATAATATTTTAGAGCTGCTTTATAGCACATTAATCCCTGAGACTAAAAAAAAAAAAAGCTCTTGGTCTCAGTCTCATTTTTAATAGGATAGGAAACTAAGAGGATACATGAGGATTATTCTAATCTTGCCCTGGAGCTCTCTCCAGCACTACTGCCTATCTGGGACCCATTATTGAACTGCCTTCTCCAGTGCTCTAGAAAAAATGTGCTTATCTTGATTTGACAAGTAATGATAGCAAAAGCAAAAGCCTGAGCTGTCACACTTTAGAAAGAATGGATTAGCTAATTGATTGTGAAAGAGAAATATTAGGCTAGAGCTAAATACCCTTTGGGGTGTTTTTCCCTCCTCCCTTTCTTCTTTAGTGCCTTGAGAATATGTTTGTGCACTGGGGTATGTATGCGTGTATTAAACACAACCAACTGCTCATCCTCCAAAACACATGCAATGGACTGCTTGAGGTGAGCTGCTTCCTCATCTTGCAGCTCTCCTCCAGCAGCCCATGGCTTGTGCTTTGGAAAAGCAATGAAGCTGGTGAGGGGTTTGGACCACAAGTCTTATGAAGAATGGCTGAGGGAACTCTGGTTTAGCCTGAAGAAAAGGAGGTTGATGGGAGACCTTATTGCTTTCTACAGCTACCTGAGAGGAGGTTGTAGTGAGATGGGGGTTGTTCTGTTTTCCCAAATAACAGGTCATAGGATAAGAGGAAATGGCCTCAAGTTGCACCAGGGGAGGTTTAAACTGGATATTAGTGGAAATTTCTTCACGTAAAGCATTATCAAGTACTGGAACAGACTGCCCAGGGAAGTGGTTGAGTCACCATCCATGGAGGTATTTAAAAGATATGTAGATATGGTGCTTAGGGACATAGTTTTAGCAGTGGACTTTGCAGTGCTAGGTTAATGGTTTGACTCGATGCTCTTAAAAGTCTTTTCCAACCTAAATGATTCTGTAATTCCACTGCTGTGGCAGAGGTTTCTGCACACAAAGCTTATATGCCTCTATGTACTCTTCAAACGTTTCAGGGCTCTGGTCTTCGATAGGGAGAGCACGTCTTGGACAGGAAAGGGGCTTATTTCTGCTGAGAATCATTGTTTGCAGGTGGTGGGAGACCAGTCCACCTGGAGGTAACAGAGTGGTAGCAAGCATGTGTGAAACTGTGTTTTGGGCCACCACAGACACTCTCCTACCTCTCATTGTGGCAATGAGGGTATCTGAGAGCATGATTTGACCTCAGATATTGCTGGAGCCAGTGTGCAGTTATAGTTAACTTCCATTGACCCTTCTACACTGGTGAGGAACTGAGGGAGGGTAGGCAGGAAGGATTTGGTTGCTCAGCAAGACTGGCTGAGTCAAGCTAGGACTCAAGTGTAAGTTTTACCTGTCTGTGTAGATCACTGCATGATATTTCTCTCCCTTTCACACTGAAAATAGCTACATTTTGCTGTGAGACTCCAGTCTTGAATGTGTCTTTAGACTGTTTCCAGAAGGCATCACAGAATTTCCCAAGCAGAGGAATCACTGCTGTCAACAGCAGAGTAATAGTGAAACACATGGTTTCTCCTTTCCTCTCCTCCCCTCCCCATCCATCCCCCTGCCCCAGGATGAAATTTATAAAATCTTGTACACTGCACAGAATGCAAACAGACATTGAGCTAGTTAAAAACATACTTCTCTTTATTTGAACGTTTTCTATCCACAGATAAAAGACAGCTGATACATTGCATAGTATACCTTTTTTTTTTTTACTTTCCAGTGTGCTTATTATTCAGCACATCTGAGAAAAGGAATGATTACTGGCTCTAACTTCCCACAACAAACAGTGAAGTTAATGGAATAATAAATTAAAGTAGTAGTAGTCCACATTATGTATAAAATATATGTTAACAGATACAAATAAGACATGAATTATGACTGATTCAGTTTCCCTTCTCCTCAGGAGTTCAGTGTCTTTATTAGAGTGGTTACTGAAGTTGAGTTTTTATTAAAATGCAGCAGTGCTCTGAAGCTGTGAAACACAAAAGCCACACAGTTTCTATAATTGAATGGGAATCTGTTCAAGAAATCTTGCTAGTGAGAGAAGGAGGGTGCTGCTCTCCTGCCCCTGTGATGGTTGGTTACTGTCCCTGTTTCTAAGCCCTTGCTGATGCAATGAGGAAGCCTTCAGGCTTCAGCTGTGGCTCTATGGCACACGCAGTGCCCACCAACTATTTATATTACAGGCACTACCTATTCAGAAGACAGAACTCCACACACGCTTCAGTGTGTGGAAGGGGGTCATGAAACCTTACTGTACTGGCCATCATCATTTTGGTTGTCCTCCTTGTCAATGTTCTTGCTGTAAACTCAGTACCTGGCCCCTCTGCGGTGTTAACCCACGAGCAGCTTCTGCTGGTCTTAAGGAAACAGCTGCAAGAGAGATCTGTCATGTCAGTGTGCTCTCTTTTCTGTTTACCTGAACACATGTGGGTTTCCATGAGTGCTTTCTGGCTGACAGCTGTCCCCAGGCAGCCAGGTGATGGCAGCCAGGTGATGTGTGCCCAGCCAGGGTCTTCCAGGGGAGCTGGTCCTGTGCATGGGCCAAATGTCAGTGCCACAGGCTGCTGCCTGCACTAGAGCTGGGACTGAATGCCTTGAGCATCCATCTCAGGGAGCTCCAGAAAGTGCCAAATCTACTATGCGGAGGTAGGTATTGAACAAGGACTGTCCAGCAAAGCCAGGAGAAAGAAACTTGTCAAACAGGGCAGGAGCAGAGCAGCAAGATATTTCCTTTGAGTCTGGGGCTGGGAACTGAGTAGCAGTGTCCATGCAAGGTAAAGATCCAAGAGTCTTTACCGCAACACAGATCCTGACCCATATATCATACAATAAGAAAATTCAACCATGTTCTGAATTACAGGGTTGTAATTCCACTCTGAGCATCTGATGACCACAGAAACCACCTGAGCTCTGCTCCCCTGGTTTGACAACCACATACTCCTGGATGCAATTATCTAGTTGTCTGTTTCAGCTGCCTGGCACTTTTTTCCCCCTCCCTCCCTATGTTCTTAACATTGAGGTAGAAGTTTCAACTAGTATTAAAACACACAAAGAAAATGAACACAATCTTAGTGGGCTAGTAGTACAATGACCTTCAAAATTTGAAAAACCTTCACAATGTGGCTATAAAACGAGCAACTGAAACAGCAGAAACAAAGTAATTCTAAAAATGTCAGAAAAATAGTATTGAAAAGTACAGTACTGAGTTGCTTCACCTACTGGCTTAAAAAAAATCAGATTTTCTTTTTTTAAATTCTTCCTCTGCAACAAATGGCAGAAGCAGATTTTTTTGTGACATCAGAGATATCCTGATATCCGAGTAAGAGTACCCAATGAATTCCTAAAAGCATTTAGTTTAGAACAACTATCTAAATACAGGTAATTTATATTAGTTAAACAGTTGAACATTGCTTTTATTTCCTATAAAAATACATGTTTAAGTATGTGCGTGTGTATATATACATGTGTCTATTGCAATAAAATCTGCATTTGTTCTGAAGTTTATAAGGAAGATCAAAGTAATATAATAATAGTAATAAACTTTACAAGGAGATTTAAATGACTTTGTTCATACAATATTTAAATATAAGGAACACACACCACCAACATAGTAGTTTTTTTGTGTTACAGCCCCTGTAATACTAAAGCAAGTTTATATTAATGCCTAAATGAAAGGGTTAGACTACTCCTATAGGGGCTGCTGTTAGTTACCTCCATTGTACTCAACACCACTGAGTAAATGAGGTCCAAATTTCAGTTGAAAGAACTTGGTTAGCTTGAATTTCATCCTATTGATTTAATTATTAGCAGGAATGTGAAAATACATTCAGTGTAAGAAAGCTGTTTAAGCCAAAAGAAAAAGAAAGTTCTTATTATTCTTACAGCTATTTTTCAAGAAATACTAGATGTTCCAGCTTTAACACTACATTTTTAAATCAGGAAAAAAAAATGCATGAGTAAGGAAGACAGATACTGTTTACGAGTCTTCAAGGCGAACATTTCACTGACATTAAAGGCAACTTTGCAGACTCACTTGAAATGTATCAATTTGTAATCTACACATTTACAGGGGATGCTCTGCTCTGAAAGCTGTTTCCCAATCTGTGCCAAAACGTATGAGGCTGTGTAGAATTCTTCTGATGATAGACCTCCAGGCTCTGTTTCTCCATAATTGATTTAGTTATTAGTTATGCAGGGAGAGAAAAGATCCCTGAGGCTTGGTAAAACAGTATTCAGTTACTAAAAGCAGCCCTTTGTGAATTAATGTCATCTTACCAGCTCTTTCTGCTCATTATTCCTTCAAGTCTTGTTTTCCTGGACACCAGCTGTCACAGAGGAAGTCTCCAGCCTTTTCTTCTTCTGCCTCCCTGGCTGGCTGAAGTTGCACCAGCACGGTCTGGAGTGTCTCCTTCACCACCTGGATCTCCCTCTGCAGAGACTGTGCAAGCTTTATTAAGGAATAAATCTATAGGTGATTGGCAGTCCCTTTTCTCTTTCCAAGTTATTAAATAAATTCTTGTTCTGCTGCTCACAACAGATGGCCATGGCTATCTAATTGTAGCTTCAAGTTCTTCCAAATTATTTGGATTAAATATTAATACATTTCTCACACTTGCTTAAAAAAAAAAAAAATCCAGGCAAACTGAAGTTCTCAAGTGGCATTATTTAGCACTTTAAAAAAGGGAGGGGATGGGGGATACTGCTTTGGTGCTGTTCTCATGGGAAGGAAGGAGATGAAGAAATGGCACCATGGAGGCAGCAACACTAGCCACGAGTTCCCTGCTGGATGGAGGGTGGAATTTTCAAGCCAGAGATGCAGACCAGGATGGATGAGACCCCTGGTGAAGACAACAGGGGTCTGGAAGCAGTCTCAGACAAACCAAGTGACCACAGCTTGTGTGGCATTGGCGAGCTCAGCACCATGTGCTATGCAAGGCAGGGTGGGAATCTGGGTAAGCAGCAAAATTAACTCAAAGAAGAGAAAGTGTTTCAGTTCTACTTACCACCAGAAGGCTTTAATCTTAGCTGAATTATCAGTATAATTATAGCGCAGAAAACAAATATAAAGTAATACCAGGCTTCATAGCGAATGCTTTGAACAAGTTGAAAAGCAAAGAGATTAGCAGCAGCAAGGTCACACTGCTGTGCATTAAAAGGAAAAGGGGCAAGTGAAAAGCACCTGATAATTCAGTAAAAATACTTATTTCATTAAGAAAGGAGAATTTTCCACATTTTATTTGCCATTGTCTAGTTCAAGTTTCCTGCAAGGCACTCAGGAAGAAATGATGGCTAATGGCTCCGTCTCTTAAAAGACTTTCACCTACTCTCTTTTCTCCAGCTCCAAAAATAAGAGAGGGAAGGTGTCAGGTGGTGGCAACAAGAAGATGAGGGGCTGCAGCAGTGAGCAGACTGGCAGATGAAGGTAGGACTTGCATGGAGATAGTCCTAACTGCTGAGACATGCAGAAGTTTTTAAGTGTCTAAGCTTCCTAGGCAGCAGAGCTTTTTGTTCTGATGACTAGTCTCTCCTGGGAATAAGCACAGTTTGTACCATCAATACATCAGCCTTTCTGCTGATAATCTTATGTCAGTGATACTATCCACTGCTGGATCAAGTGCAAGGATTGGGTGTAGCTCAGTGAAACAACCAACCTCATCTTCTCTTCCATAGCTTACACCACATGCAGAGCAAAGCAAGCGTGAGCCATGTCAGAGCCTGCTGAAGCTCTAAACCAACAACCATGTCAATGTGAACAAGCCTTAGGGCCCACCCCATTCTCACTGAGGCCTCTGTACAGATATGGCTGGAGGTCAAGGACCCCAAAAAGCTAACCCAAGCAGGTCAAGGGAGAGAGAAGTAAGTTCATCTCTAGCACTAAGTGGTCAAATGATCTCTGAGACACACAGAAACTCATTTTAAGGGAAATGAAGCAGCCTGACACCAAAACCACTCAATTTCAAAAGTACAATGCCCAGGAAGGATAACGCACAAGGACAGGCTTTATCCTTTACAGAGCTCATCCATTATGAAATGTTGTTTTACTTGACCCTGAGGTCAATGCAATGTCAAGAAAAAAAGACCCTCAGGTTATGTGACTGTAAAAAGTGAGGTACTACTTTCAAAAAATGAGACTGCGAGAGGACGACGGGAAAGCTATACAAATCACTGCTATTTCACACAGCCACAGTTATTCCTTTGAAAAGCTTTTTGGCTGCTTTCCATTCTGTTATCTGTTCCTCAAAATTTCATCTTTATATATTTACATACATTTACTATGATGTTTTACTCTTAATGCATTCAACCAGGGGTGTTCACACACACTTCTAATTTCCGGACAGCTCTATTAATCTAAAGGGACTCTGTCTCTGATTACAAGTAATGGCAGCACATGCAAAACCTCTCCAATCCTAGGATCTCAAAGCACTGTAGAAGGACAAATTAATTATGCTTTGCATCTTCTCTGAAGTAAGAAACATTATTATCCTCTTATAAGCAGTCCTGTACTGTCCACCACTCTGCAATTTAATCATGATGCTCTGCTGAAAACCTAACTGGTAAAAGAGAAATTCTTCAGTTTATGAACACCGTGAAGCCTCTGAAATTTAATTACTTCTACATGCAGTCTCTGACTACATGCTGTTATTTGTAATATCCCAAGTGATTACAAAATTCTTTTCAGATAGAGAAAAAAACAAAATTGAAATGTTTCCCTGCCAGTGGATCAGAAATCTTGAAGGAGAGAGGAAAACAAAGGAGAAAGGGCAAGAAACTCTTAAGCAACAAGATGGAGCAACACGAAGGATGACTGCATAGTCTACCTACAGCAAGTCTCAATAAACTCAGAAATAATACCACAACCAGCTGTAGACCAGTAACTGTCAAATGAGCCTCTATGGCTTGGTAAAATATATGTTACAGGGCTGAGCATGGAATCTCTATTCATATACAGATGTTATGTCTGGATAAACAGCTTCACCCATTTTAAGAGTGAAAAAACCTAAGTTTTGCATGGGTCCACAGGCAAATGTGTCCTTCACGCTTAAATTCTCTACCCAGCGTTGCAAATATTGAGCCAGTATCAAAGCCATATACGAAATCAAATTTCAACTAGGAACATTTTTTGCTCCTGCTGTCTTCCTGTGAAAAACTGGCAAAATTTCTCCAATGTGTCATAAGCATTAAATTAAGGTATTTGGGAACAGCTTCACAAAACCACAGTCTGTATCCTGCAACGTTGCTGCAGCTCTGACATTGTCTCAGTTGAAGCCTTTCACCCATTTGACTTGCTCTCTTTAACACATTTGAGCATCATAACAGAGTCCACGATTTACAAGGAGATAAAAAGCAGAACTAACTTCCGTAGACTTACTTAATTTTTTTAAAAAATGGGCTCATCGATGTATCTTATGTTCTCTCAGTGCAGAGGTTTATGGAAAAAAAAGAGAAAAACCGTAAATAATACAAACCAGTTGCCTACTTATAGGAAAGATTAAAAACTAGGAGTATATTGTAAGACAAAAGGTCTTAAAAGAACAGTCAAGCACTACCACAGGGCTTAGGTAAGGGCCAATAGGATTTTGGAGAATAACAGCAATTTTGGATATCTGAAGGGGAAATTAAGACTTGAAGACAGAAATAATCAGAGAGAGAGATTTTTTTAGCCTGTTTAACTCTTCTGGTTGTTTCTAACAGCTGAATATTACAGTGGATGGAGACAGAAGCTCAGGTGGACATCCCAGTATGTAATACACATGTCTTTCCTAACACCAGGCACCAGAACACACCCAGGGAGGACAGCCAGCTGGAAAGTAACTCTGCAGAGAAGGACCTTGAGGTCGTGGTGGACAGCAAGCTGAACGTGAGCCAGCAACGTGTCTTATGGCAAAGGTGACCAACAGCCTCCTGGGCTGGATTATGAAAAGCACTGCCAGCAGGTGGAGGGATCTGATCCTTCCACTCTGCTTAGCACTTATGAGGTCCCACCTGGAGCACAGGGCCGGATTCTGGGCTCCACAGTACAAAAAAGGCTTATTGGACCAAGTCCAGCACAGAGTGGCTTTAATGGACTGGAGCATTTGTCACATGAGGAGATGCTGAGAGCACTGAGACTGTTCAACCTGGGGAAGAGAAGGCTCAAGGGGATCTTATCAATGTATATAAATGGCTGAAGGGTGGGAATGGACAAGCAGGAGCCAGACTTTTCTCACTTAGTGTCCACTAAGGCAAAAATTCCAAAATAGGAAATTGAATCTGAATACAAAAAACCAGTTTTTTTACTGTGAGGGTGGTCAAACACTGGAACATGATGCATGGAGACTTTATGGAGATATCCATGGAGATAATCAAAACTTGAATGGATGTGATCCTAGGTGACCCTGCTTGAGCAGGAGGTTGGATCAGATGATCTCAAGAGGTCACCTCCAACTAGACAATTCTGGGATTGGGTGTGCTAAGTGCCAAAGGACCAGCGAAGAGGCAAGACAGTTCAGTGTTCATTTGGAATGACCTGGGTTTCAGCCTTTTAGAAGTGCACTCTTGTGAATGAAGCAAAGACACCAAGAAAGTCCCTACTGATCCTATATGAAGCCTGTGTATTGTCACAGCAAGAGAGAAAAATGGCCTTTGGAAAATCACTTACATCTCCTTAGAAAATGCAGGGATGCTTGTGGTACTGAAACCAGATTAAGAATTTCCCATTTCCCTCCTCCATTGCTGTCTCCCTCCTTCACATCCACAAATGTGTTTCTGCAAAATAACATAGTATCAGACATAAAAACCAAAACACTCCCCCCCAAACTACTATACAGAAAAAAAAAAAAAACCCAACAAAAAACCAAACCAACGGAAAGACTGCAACATTTTGCAAAAAGGGTCACTTCAGTGGTCTGGAGGTCAGCTGTCTCCAAATCACTTGTTCCATCAGAAAACAGAAAGCAAAGAAGCTGCAGCACATGGATGGAAATACACTGACCTACCTCCATCGCAGCACAGACAATACAAGTGGAACCACATCCTCTTAATATGACGCATATTGGGAAGGGCTCACCCCCTGTCATCCAAAATAAAATCAAAGAGGGCATCATTGCCACATCTCACTCTTCTGGGATCCCAAAATTTCTTACAAGTTTACCCAGGGTGAGATTGCTCAGTGAGGGACCTTCAGGGGCTGAATTCTACACTCCTGAGTCTGTCAAAAACCTGCACTGGGGTAAAGCAAGGCCTGTATGACAGCCTGCTGTATGATAAGGTGAAGGGTTAGCCAAGTGACTCACAGTGCCTAATGAACGTTTAGACACAAAATTCTATTTTCAAAACAACCAGTTAAAATGCCCATTTTAGGGCAAGGAATGAAGATTGCTTTTATAATAATAGTCCAGCCAGGTTTTCTTCCAACAAAAGCGTTTTCACCAGGAGGAACTATTACATGCATTCAAATTGTCTATCAAAATGTAACTGCTAATTAAGAACAAAAATAACTGTGAAATTGCAATATAGGCTCCATTTAATTTTACTGGGAATTCCAGGCCTTTACTGTCAGGAAAGTAACACCTCTCATCAGCTCTGTAGACATCAGAATGAGTCACCTCTTGTCCTTTGGTTTTTCCAATTAATGATGTGGACTGTTTTCATACACTCACTAATGATTTACCGTAATTGAATGTTTTGTGGGTTTATTTGGTTATACTACATAGAATTTAGCAAATATGTCACACTGTTACAGAAAAGCTCTTCCCCTCCTCTCCCCCACTATTGTTTGATGCTTTTTATACAAAACTACAGTTTAGTATTTGCTGTGAAAGGCTTCAATAATAAATGAGAATCCCAAGCAGGTCTGTGTCTATGCTAAGGACCAAAAAATATCTGTGGATTTCTCCTTTGTTCAGGTCGTGCTGGCAATTGTGAATAGCACAGTTGATTTAAGTGTTCCATGCCATCAAAACAGAATGAAAAACAATGACATCTGGGATTTTTCTTCTAATACAAACTTAATTATTAATCAAAGCTATGACACACACTAAACATTGGCAAATGGCTCAAGAGCATCAGGAATTTATTTTTCTCAGTGGAGTCTTTAAAAGTCTTTTAATAATCAGACGACAGGACTAATCTACATCTGTGCAGCCCCCATTCAGATTTTTCACCTAATACAGTTTGTAACATTCATGTGTAATGCAATTTTGGGGGGCATGAAGGGAAGGGTGAAAATAACCAGTGAAAAGAGCTTGAATAACTTACCCAGGTTTGATTATGATTCCAGATCTTTAAGCTCCTTTTTTTCAGAGTTCTACAGATTTTTAATGAAGACTGGATAATTTTCCAATATTTGGGATAAGAACTTATTTCATTTAAAACCAAATAAATTATCGTGCAAAAAACATATCCATGTATTAACCATAAATTCTTCTACTGGGGCTAATTATTGGTAGCAATCTCAGTGCTAGTTCCTGCAATATAGGCAAGTTATCAATGGGTGAAAGTTTATTTTATAGGCACCGAGCAGTTTTTATTTAAAAAAACAATTTACAGGTCTGTACCACTGTGGTAGCTATTTTTCTCATTTCTTTTTGAAGTGTAGCACAGCGATTACATGTACCAGATGGTACCATTTTATGCACATTGATCTGGACTACCTCTGAAATAGCAACTGAATGTTAATGAGGGGTAGTTGAATTGCTGCACTGCTTCTCTGTATGTCCCTATGTTTTAAACATGGTTTCTTATTCTCTGGCTGATGGTCTTGCTAGGAGGACCAGGATATCACACAGTGTGCACTTCTGTGTTTAGATAATGTGAGCTAAATTTCACTGATAGAGGAAATCAGATCTATTTCTATATAACTGTAGCTAAGAACGAGACTAATCTACAACTCTTCTCAAAATCCAGTGATTAGATCTTATTTTTTCAACTAACTCCTGCAGTTTCAACAGCTACAAAGAAACATGCATGGTCCATAGAAAATATAAATACTACTACTTTTACATACTTGTAGTGTATTTTCATCAGGAATCAAAAAAGCAGTTTTTCAGCTTATTTCACCTTACTTAGCAAACTGTAATTATGAACAGACCTGATTTTTTGGTTTGAATATGAACTTAAGTCCACTGCAAAGAACACTTAACTCCAGTCCTCAGTGTTCACTATTAGGGTCAATGAGAAAAATCTCTCATTTGAGAGCAAACATAAGTAAGAGAAAAAGGAAGTAGGTGCTCTGCACACATCCATATTGTTCTGAAAAGAATGCTCACAAACAGCACTGGGGAAACACAACTGCAACTTAGTGCACACACTGTAAATATAATGAAAATAATATTACAAACTGGCCTGTGGTATACATACGAAAATAATTTTTCTGTTCATTGAAACACTTAGAAAAGAAAGATTTGAAGTAGTAACAAATTAGTGACTGGATTTCCCCCCTCCAATGCAAAGCCCTCCAGCATCTTCCAACACCCCTCCAATCGCCAAAGTTTATCATTCTGACACCTTTATAGAAACCAAATTTCTAGAATAGGAATTTTGCAATGAGCTGGCAATAGGGGCCCAATTACCTAAAACACAGTGGTACTTCCACTCTGTTTATTATCCTTTCTCTAAACTCTCTCCTGCAGGACTACCTGCCTCAGCTTAGGAGAAACTGAATCCTTCCTAGCACCATCATCATCTTAACTCACCTTCAGGTGTCTGTAAGGGCTTCTCTGTGAATCTCTCCAACCTGAACTTATTCATCTTTCTTCATTATGCCGTTGCCTGCCACCTCTTCTCCACTAAATAATTGTTCTCATCTTCTTGAGCCTCACTGGTTCTTATTCTCTTTTCCCTTTCTTAGAAGAACAAAATCTCTTTTGTGGTAAGTTTTTCTATGAAAGTTACAAATGAAACAATACTCTGGGCTCTTAAATTTTGAAAAATGTAGGCCAAACACATGCCACATAAAGGTTAAGCAATCTTCAATCAGACACTGAATGACAGATAAAGCACAGAAAGAGATAAGGGTGCTTTATAAGACAACATTTCATTTGGTTACTTACACTGGAGTGTTAGCAGCAGATTGAATTGCATAGGACACCACATGATGCATCTGCTGCCAATTTTTTCAAAAAGGAAAAAAAGCCAAACTACATGTGGCAATATACACAGTCTGTGTCGGTGATGTAGCATTTAATTTAACTAAATCATGTTGGGAAATGCAGGTGCGTGGACGCTTGTATCCGTGCAGCTTTTGGTGCACTAGGTATTTACTTATATGAGCATTACAAACAAAAGGATTTTAACAGTAAAATGAAGGCTTTTCAGTGTCTATTCTTAATTCACAAGGAACTAACTTCTGTGTAAATCAATTAAAGTTGGATCAGACCACAGTGAAAATGCACTGTAAGAAAACTTGCTACAACAAAAACACCCACTTTAGCAAGACAATCAATTCTCCCCTTCTTTGTATTTAATCTACATTAAGAACTAGTACTCTATGTGAATTTGAAAGGCAAGTATTTCACATACATACTTACACAGGTTGATACATGTCTGTAGCTATATCAAAAAGGATATGAATAACTCCTTCATCAACTCTGCAGGAGGAAGTCTGCAGTTGATCTTCCAGATGCACCAATTTCTCACTTATTGCTTCACATTTTTCTCCCAACGCTGCAGAAAATATGAAGAACTCCTACAGGAAGTTGACAAAGAAAAGAAAGCATGTTTGCTGCTGACTGTTTCTACACCAAACTTGCATCAAATCAAGGGGAAAATAAAATACTGGTAAGGGAATATGATACTTCGCAGCGCTAAGATGTTGCCTGAAAGCAAATTCCCATTAGAGAGACAAAAAGTTGTTACTATTTAATAATTTGGTGATTTATATGAAATGGAATGAGCTTGTGGTCTCAGTCTATTTCCCAGCAGAAAAAAGTCATGATCCTACTTTCAGGAGAGGATTAAAGGAGTGTGAAGACTGAACTGCTCTCCCTCTTCCCTGTTGTCTCACCACAGCAGGGGAGGGAAATCTCATGCTGACTACACCATTTAGGTTCCTAAACTTCAAGTTTTTCATATAGATATGATTTACACTTTTAGGCCATTTAAATATTTCAAGCAGCATTGCTTTTGGTATCTCTTATAAACACAAAATGTACTTACTTTTTTGAGGAAAAATCTGGCTGGAATACTTAGGGACTTTTCTCAACTGATCAGAGAAAATGAATCAAAGTCTTCAAGATTACAAGATGAAACTATGCTTTTTTTACTGTGTTATCATGAAATAAGACTAAATATTCAAAATTAATGCTTCTCTACTTAGAACTTACACTGGCAAACATTTTTTTCTATTTTAAACTGAGTATTTTAAACCAGTTGCAAAGTTCTTCCCATAAGTTTGTCTGCTTTCAGATACACTGCACAAGGGTAATTTTTATCTTTTCTATTTTGTATTGAGTACTTCTTTGAGAAATGGCCCAAATAAGCAGCAAATATGAGAAGGGAAGGGGAAAAAAAAATAATCCAATTTGTGCAACAGTGAGATGAGCCTCTCCTCTCCCTCTCAAGACATCACAGTGCTGTTTACCATGAATTATGGGGGTTATCTGTAAGGAAGAGGTTATGGTCCCAAGATGAAGTTCTGTTGGAGCCATGTTGAAAAAACTGGAGTCATTCATCAGCTGGAATCCAGAACACTGGATTTTCTCTAGACCTAGTTTATGCACTCATTCATAAAGCCAGCTGCACATGTGGCCATATACAATCTTCAGAAAGTCTTTTTTCCTTCCACGAAGTACTTGGAGTCCTTCGCACGGATCTGTTGCTATCATAGCAGCCATCAGTGGTTGTTTAAGAGAAATCGAGCCTTCAAATCAAAGACCTTCCAAAGAAATCGTGCTAGTACTTGCTGGATCACTGCCCATTGTGAAACAATCTGATTTTTGGTAAGCACATTTACCAGATCTCCGTTCTGTGCTATCCTTACGTGGCGTCACACAGTGCATTCACAGAGTCAAATATCAGAAGAGCTCTGCTTGCCGGCACATCCCACGTTACAGCGCAGAGCTTTGACCTTTCTGCCTTCCCTAGGTCTGCTGCCAGACAGGGCTCTCCAGCAGATCGCACGGGTGCACAACCAGCTGCAGCTCGAAGCCTGGAGGAGCCAGCTGGGTAGGAGAGGTTATGTTGCAAACACCCACAACTCAGACACAGAGAAGCACAACGTGAGAACCATCTGGCTGAGTCCCTGGCTCTGCACGAGACCTGAGCAGCCATCTTCAGCATCGTTACCAAACTTCAGAATCTGCAGCAGCACTACACAGAATTTATAGATATAAAAATGAACCATTGGTTTTTAAATGAGGGGAGGAGAAGGTGCGTATTTCTCCCTAGAGCAACTAGGAACGTCCTTGTCTTATGACCAGGGACAGAAGATGAGGAAAAAGTCTTCCATCCAGCTGATAAATCATTATTCTGTACAGCAGCAGGACCCCATATGCTTTTAGGGACTGGGATAACCCAGGCAATTTATATCATTAGAAAGCTTTTGGGAATCACTCTGTGACACACATGCAAGAACAGATTACAGTTGTCTAAGAGTCATTAAATTGCAAAAACCTAGTACTCGGAAAGCACATCTAAAATGATGACCATCTATGGAGAGCTCCACCTCTGAACACTGATTTTTCTCTAACAGTTAATTACACACAAGAAAATCAGGTCTTCACATAAACATCATCTCAAGATGAAGAACAAGAAAAACAAGACAAAAACCACTCAGTGCTATACAATCATTGAATAGTTAATTTAGGAAGAACAGTTTTTAATTAATGTATAAACTCCTAAGTATTGCTCTGGTAGAAAAAAGCTGTAAGAGAAATTTTCAAACCAGACTCTTTATACAGACTCCATACTTCAACAAAATGAATTAGTCCTGTGCAGATCCTGAAGAATAGGTCTTTTCCAGTGACACGTATAATGCAGATTCTTGCTCTTGTAACATCTCTGTACCGAACACTTTAGTCTGATTCAGTCACTGTTTTGATCAAGAACTATCACTATATGAGATTTTGGATCACATTCATGCTGTCAAGAAGGATGACACTTCTAATTCTGATTTGAAATCATCAGTTACCGCAGACAGCAAATAAAAAAAAGTACATGTTATGGTAAAGTCCTGAACACCCGTGCCATTAAGTGTATTTAAATATAAAAAGTATTATAAAGGTACACATTACATTAGGGTATCCCTTTCTTTTTTAGAGTAGTGTTGATGGCAGGAACGTTTATCCAGCTAATTAGTGACCTGATTAGCATTGTCATTAGTTGCTGTAAGAAAAGATCCATTTCCTCCACTTTCAAACTGCCCTCACGGTTCCTGTCTTGTATGTGCAAATACAAGGAGTTGACTGAGCAGCTAATCTAAAGGATAAGCCCCTAGCCCTGCAGTGAAGACCCACAGTGGAAATTTTTTCCTGTTCACCGTGTCAGTGAATGTTCAGGGAAAAATTAGGCCTTTTAGAACCACCCCCTCACTGAACTTCAGCCGGGTTGAAAGACGCTGGCAACGGGAGACAGCATTTAGATACCTGCTTGGCCAAACAGACTCCAGGTTGCAACTGCGGCCTAGCTCTAATGTGCGCACATTCTGAGAACCTGAGATAAAATAAAACCACAGCCTGAAATCTACAGTCACAAGATAGCTAGATGACTATACTTATCAACATACCGTTACCTAATATGACCTTATGTTTGGAATTTTCTTTTCCTTTTCAAATAAAACTTTACAGCCACGTAAAGAAACATCCCAGGAAGGATGGAAGGAAGGAACACATGAACCCCAACACCCTAGGACTTCAGGGGAACACACATTCCGTAGCAAAGGCACCTCATGGTGCTTTGCATCAGTACTAACCTGTGTTTTGGGGCTCTAAGCTTTGGCTAGCAGTTTCTGCCCCGCTGAAATTCCAGGGAAGGACTTTATTGGTGCATTGATCTCACATGAACTGTGCTTAGAAATAAGAGACTATAATTTATAACTCACTGGCTTTAATTCCTTTGTCAACTGAACACTTAGATTCTCACTTAAAGTAAAACATCTATTCTATCTTGTGGAAAAATCCCAAGTGATCACATTTTAAGTACATAATGAATTGTCTAAAAATGTAACAAAAATCCTGTTTACTATGGAAATTAAGAAAAATGTGGAAAACCTAGGAAAATGTGCTCAATGCAGAATTGTTACAACGTTATGGGAAGGCAGGTAAATCTGAGTAATTAAAATTAGATCCAACTGGTTTAGGTCTTTAAACACTTAAAACCCACTTAATCATAACTGTATGGCTGTGACTGCACTGCAGCGTAACTAAAATAGCTCTGTAAGATAGGGGCTATATGCTATTAATCTTAAACTCCTATTAGGTATTTTGCAGCTTAATTCCTCTTTAATACAGCAATAATAGTGTATGGATAAAGTATTTTTGCATCTCCATGACACAGCTGCATTTTTAGCTGAAATGAGAAGGTCCTCCATAGTTTAGACAAGCACCATCTTTCAAGAACTTACCTGCAGACCTCACATGAAAAATGCAGGAGAGCCATCACGTAAATTATTATTTTCCAGAAGGTGTATATGCGGCCTTTCTTATTTTGGATTGGAAAAATGTGGTCATGCAGAGAACTCTAACTTTAGTTTAACATCAAGAAGAGGTATAAAAGAAATGGAAAAAAAATATACAAGAATAATTCTAGATATTCAACCAATTCCACATCTTCTGTCCCCAGGCTCTTGTTTGAAAAAAAAGTTTGATAACCCAGAGAAGTAGATAGGAAAGGTTTCTCTCAGTGCCTTTCATGCCTAGTAACATCATCGGTAACATTTTTATTTGACATTTGTCTATGTAGGCAGAGAAACCGCTGTCAGTGACACACAAACTATTCAGAACAGCTCCTGGTTGGAAAGTGGCACTTTACACTGATCAACAATATCTCTGAGAGGAGAGTGGACTCTGCCTCCAGCTCAACATATTAATAAAATACAACTCATCCAAGCTTGTAGGTTATGTCAATGCTACAAGCTGCTGTAAGTCTTAAGAGTTCTTTGGTTATTTTTGCACTAACAGCACTTTTAGGAAGCAGCTAGGAGAAATTGCAGGAGTCAGGAAAGAGCTGAGATGTAATATTGCTTTATGGATTTTTCTGTGAACAGCAGATGTAGCTGGTTGGGATTTCCCCCCCCCTCCCCTAAATCCTTAAGCAGGTAAAAAACAGCAAAAATGTGGGTGTGTTCTGTTATTTCTTAAGGTGGTAAATGAAGAAATTCTTCTGCCTTCTCACGCAAAGTAGAAATTCTCATTCTCTTCCAGAGACACGAGAGTCTGATGTGAGAAACAGGAAACAGACAATGTTCCAGCTGATGCACAGCTGGAGCACCAGCACACTGAATTAATAGCAGAGGGAATGTTTCCACTTTGGTCTTCTGCATTTCAATTTACTCTTTTACAAGTCATTTTAGTTATTGATGAGCAACAGCTCCTTGACAGCATTACTCAAGGAAAATGTTTGATTAGCTTTTCCAGTGCAAACACCTTCCAAGCTCCTTTGGATTGAGGTCAGCAATTTTATATAGAAAAATTGGTATTCTAGGAGCTAGATTAATCTAACTATTAGGGATTAGAGTCTCTAATAGAGACTTTGGTGGTTGTGCTGAGAAGCAGGATTCCCAGACAGGTGTGTATATATATATATATATATATATATGTTGAGCTGCTAATCTCTTCTCCCTAGTATCCAGTGATAGGATACATGGGAATGTGAAGCTGCACCTGGGGATGTTTACACTGGACATTAAGAAGCATTTGTTTACTAAGAGGGTGATCAAACACTGGAACAGGCTTCCTAGAGAGGTGCTCAATGCCCCAAGCCTTTCAGTATTAAGAGACATTTGGACAACGCCCTTAATAACATGCTTTAACTTGGTCAGTCAGTTGGAGCAGATGATCGTTGCAAGTCCCTTCCAACTGAAATAGTCTATCTATCCTTAAAATTTGCTCTTCCTACAGAGGAACTTTGTAAAAAGGAGTTGTCTTTCTTCAAACTAGCAATATCATAACCCCAATAAGATGTGTAAAACAAAAGCCCTAAGAGCCCTCTGCAGAACATCAAAGCCAGATTTCTTTCACCTGTGCTAAATCTTCTCTCTCCTATAATATTTAAAATCATTCAAAGTAACATGAATAACCACTATGAAAAGTTGCCCTTGCAGACAGACACTTCACGTTATGGCAAAATGCTCAGAACAGTGGTTATTGTTGGCAGAAGTGCTGCATGCACTTCTCGCCCCTTCCAAAGCTAACAGAAACTGTGAGCACTTGAAACTACATAAAGTCAGGCCAGCACATCTCTTAAATAATTTCTAGAAACAAAAGGCAACCATCCATGTTTTTCCTAATTGAGAAGATACTTTAGTCACATGCAGGCCAAGGGCACATGCCCTTAAATAACAAGCTGTACAGCCATGAAGCACCCAACATGTAGATGGAGAAAGCTTTGCCCTTGTTCTGTCCCAGATTTCCTGCCCTGTGTTGCACTACCCTGGGCATGTGTTGTAGATAAGGAGGGCAAAGCGGCCACTGATTAGGCCTGATCTCTAACTCTGAAAATAATGCCTGTTTGTCACGACCAAAACCATCTTAGCATCATGGCAAGGCTGACCAGAAAGTAACCAGGGACCACCAAAGCCCACTCTGTGACTTGCAGTGATATCAAGCCCACTGTGACTGTCCTCAGCTGATGTCTGTCCACACAGCTTTTAGCAGCTGACAGGGATTTTGTGGCTCATTTTGCAGAGTAGAACCTGCTCCAGGGATAAACGGCCCTTGCAGTGAGCAACTTTTCCTAATGTAAACTTTCCTTGCTACAAACCACAGTTTGTAGACTGTTACACATTTCATTTTACCCTTACATAGCCCACACAACGATAACTAATCATCATCCTCCTTATCATTATTTCTAACGTGATTGAAGACTTTGACTTTCAACCAGACCAGGATTTCTAAACTTTGATTTCTATTACTTTCCTTCTTCTCTTCAGTGTGCCCCTATCTTCTACAGAGTGAGGTGCCCAGACCAGTGCCGTAGTCCTCTGGAGGCTTTGACATTCTCAGCTAAGCTCAGTAATTATTTCTGTCTTACAACTGACATTCCCATTAATGAGGCTGCAAATGACATTTGCCCTTTCCTGCAACAGGATGAAGGCAATGAATCCCACTTTATTTGTAGTCCACTATAACCCTAGATTCTGGTTCTGGAATACTGTCATCTTAGCTGCTGTTTACCATCTGTATACATAAACCCAACTTTTGTACTTCCTCAAATGTAATTTGCAGCTGTCTTTTAACATATCCCATCTTATTGATTTCAGGCTATTCTTTTCAATCTATCAAGGGCATTTGGAATTCTAATCCTAATTGAAATTATGTTGACTGGCATATAAACTCCTGGCCTACCTCCTTTTTAAAGACAAATACCAAGATTGCCTTTTACTGATCCTCTGGGACTTCAAGCTTCCTCTAGGAGTTTTCAAAGAAGCTTGTTAATGGTTTGGAGATTGTTTTTCTTGGCTCCTGTGCACTCAGAAGAAATTTCGTCAGTCTAGCCTGACTTGAGTACATCTCACTTGCCTTAGGACCCTTTACCGTATTCATCTTTTGCTACCTTGTAGTGAATACTAAGAGCACTACATATATGGACACAATTTATCATTTTTAGAAAGACCAAAGGCAAAGAAAATAAGGAAGAAAAAAAATATTTCTGCCCTCTGCTCTCATTTCATTATTTTCTTATTCACCATCATCTTATTAGATAACACACATGCCTTCTGTCACCCATCCCGTACGTACAGCTTATCTCTGAACTCCTTTGCCCTTCAGTGGTCTTGCTGGCTCACTCAGGCTTTGCAGTACCCTTCCAGGCTCAACCTTACGAACAATTTTGTCCTTTCCTTTCCAAAATTCTTTGGGGCCATGGAAGAGTTGCTGACAGAGATATGTAGTCTGTTACTGTGTTTGCTCTTTTCTGCACCAAAAGAAGATGGTGCTGTACTATAAATATAGTCTTCTGGAGGGTATCAAAGATAATCTGCTGAAAATGAAACCTACAGAGTTTTTCCCACAGAAACTCACCTGTTGCCTCCTTGATTTTGTTTAGGTGAGTGGTTACCTGCCAGTTTCTCAGAAGAGGGACCAAGGCTGTTTCCCAATTACTTTTGCCCTTACCACCTTCCACTTACAGACTGCTAGCTTGTTCCATCAGCCTGTTTATGTGTATTTAGGAAACTGCAGCAGCACAACACACTCCTCAGTTTCTCATATGCAACAATTGCCGGCATAAAGCTCTCCAGACAGCTGTTTTGCAACTGTGACCTACCTCCTCCCCATCACCACATGCTTTTCCCATATTCCCTTTGCTTGCACTGATCCCCTTCCCTCCTCCACAGGGATACACTACCACATGGGAGTGTTAAACGACTCATCAAAATTACAGCCCGATGTTGGCAATTCCTCCCTTTATGTATCTTCCATTACAGTTGTGGAGGAGGGTCCTTGGAAAAGCATCTATGCAGGAACAGAGCTTTCCACTGCCTTCCAGCCCCCTGCTGAAGTCTGGGTGACAGCAGTCTTCCCATTTTCATGTCTAGTAGACTGAAGATCTTCCCTGAGTGAAGACTTCCCAAAAGCAGTGCAGACTACTTCACTGGCTCGTTTAATAAAATCAGGACAATTCCAGTTCCTGCTGTGGGAGGATGAGGCTATTTACTGAGTTACCTATAAAAATTCACAGTGGGCCAGGACTTGGAAAAGAAACAAAAGCATCAAACTGTTTTCTAGTGTCCACACCCTGCTGTGCTAGGAGTCAGCATAGCTGGGTATCATTTAGAGGTTCTTCCTAGCATTGTTCACTCCCATCTCTGCTCCCGAGTCGCTAAGATGCAAAAGTCTGGAGTGACTAACAGGGTGCTCTCCTGCAGGCAGTGGGGAGACTGACAGGAGTGGATTAGGGGACTAGAGCATCAAAGGAACATTTAGGCAAAGCCTTGACATGGTACAGGGTGCTGACAGTTTCACAGAGATTTTATAGAGCTGTCTACAAGTCAACATCAATCCAGCTGTGGCAGCGTGGTAGAGCCTGGGTTTCTAGCAAATTTCCATTTCCTTTATTTGTATCATTCCTCTCTATGCCTTTTTTTTTCCCCCTCAAAACTTCAAAAGGGCAAAGTTCCTCTGCTTGTGAGGACTTTAAGATATTAAGCTCTTAGTGAATACTTCTACAGAGCACACCTCCTCTTAAGAAAAAGACCAAGTTCTTCAGTCAAGGCCTGGGCTGTACTACAGCTTATAGCACAGATCACTGCTGGACACAAGCACGCAGTTGTACTCTCATTCACTCTGGTACACACCATATGCAATTTTTAGTTTCCAGCAAATACTCAGCTGTCTCAGCAGCCATCACTACCAGCGTGCCCTCAGTGTTTTGCCCTGCTGGCAGTAAGGCTTTTTGCTGCATTTATCCCATGGGACTACCTGCCCCTATTTCATGTCATCTGTGGACACAAGCACCTGTGCAGTTTTGCTTTAATTCACAGCAAAGATCACTGATAAGAAAGACTATTTGCATTTTCTGCAAAGTTCACCTTCACTCTCAAGGCTTCCTGTTTTTATTTATGCTGAACTCGCAGCCAGCCAAGCAGTCCATCCTTGGCATGCTCTCATGTCACAGTCTCCTTCTATACAAGGTCAACAATCTGAGTTTGGTCTTGCAGTTAGATAATCTTTCCTGAAGTATCCCAGCTGCTACACAGTCTTTGGATTCATTGGTGGGAATCCAAAGAAATGCCTCATCTCAATAGCTATCCCAAACTGTAATTTTATTTATTTATTTATTTAATATTTGCCCGGCTGAGCACTTGTCACTTGTACTTGACAGGTGGCATGTATGCTTTTATGGAAGGTGGACTGGGGGTTACTTACGCATGTAATTAATTTTCTGTCTGGGCATAATGCTTGGATACTAAGTTTCCTAAATATGTAAGTTGCAATCCAAGGCATACCAGTATAAAAATGGACCAGATTGAATCAAGTACAGGTCTTTGAACCAGTATAACTCTCTTTACTTATTACCTAATACTACCTAAGCTCTTAGTTTGTATGTAGACAGGTCTTTGAATGCAAGTAGATTTTTCTCATCACTTACTCTCATAAGGAATGTATCTCATGTTAGTCAATTATCCTATACTTTCTTAAACATATAGACTAGCGTCTGATATCTTTTAATTTATGGAAAAAGTGTAAAATGACAAACGCCCAGTATTTTTATTCAGACAAAATTCCCATAGCCCTGTATTCTGCTGCAGTGTGCTTTTATACTTCAAAAGTAAACTCAAAGGTATTTTTAGTTGTACACAAGGAAACAAGTAAAGCATCATGATTTTGTTCCGTTCCCAAGCATCATTACAGTGCTACAGTAAGGCTGGCTAAATATTATTGGTCCTACTTTCTCCCAACATATTAATCCTGTTGTTGGTATGCATTAAAAGCCCTAGCAGAGGATTTAACGATGAAGTCCCTGAAATACATAGCAATTTTGCCATTATCTTCAGTGGAAAAAAAAAGAACAGGCCTGCTCTAGTTGTGCCTGTGCTGCTTTTGTAAGTGCTTACACACTCTCTAGCAATTTTTACCCAAAGGTAATACTATAAAAACAAGTGTCATTAGTTCTAATTGAGACCCAGAGAAGTCTGTACAATATCACCACTTTACACTGCCTAGAAAACACTTACCTCAGATAAATGACCCTCTGCTCCAAATGAAATGTCTTCCATAACCTGTTAGAGATAAATTATTAAGTATACAGTAGATACATGCTATATAAACAGTAAGATTTCAAAAACCATATAGCACATTAAAAAGTTATATAAGCTGAACAATTACATCACTTCGCTTCACAAGCATGAAACATTTCAATTGCACTTATAATGGAGAAGTGGCAGCCACCCAATATTTAAAGCTAAATTTGAATACACTTTATTAAACCCTGCCTTTAGCTTCCCAATTAAAACCCTCAAGGAATACTGCTTGCAAAACTGAAGGACTAACTGTAGGTTGAAACAAACTTTTCTATCAGGCTCTTACAGATTTATAAACCATTCAAGAGTCTACAGAAAATTTTCTTTGGCATAAATACTGTAAGTGATTTTGGGCAGAAAAAAACAAAAGATCCCACTGATGTTCTGTATTGTTAACACGTGGTAACTATAGTCAGTTCCTCTTTAAAAACTTGCTTCATCTGTAAAGTCTATATGAATTAGCCCGCATTTCATTGATTGGCCGAAGAGCAAAGAAATTTGATGCTAACATTATTGGAAAGTCATTAATACTTATCACACATAACAGTATTGATAATCTTTAAATAAACTGAGAAAGGAATATTGCTTTGGTAGGGTAATACTTAATATCACAAGTAATATGTAAATAATAAAGTGCAAAATCATTACTCTGCCATAAGATCACTATTATTACTGAGTACTGTTTTCAGTAATCTGTCTGAAAAGAGGTTGCTTAGATTTCTTTTGCCTGTAATATTAAATTTCTAATTATATTTTTACTGCAAAATACATGTAAGCATTAAGCTCACTGAGATGCTACAATCTCAAGCTAAAGAGCTCGCATTTGTACAAGCAGATACTACACGACAGTGTCACACACAGCTAAGGGGCATCTCACTGCACAACCACGATGATCTGACCATTGTGTACAAGCCAGCAGCCTATTGCTACAGAAATGCTTTTCAGCTTGGATTAATACAAAAAAATACTCAAATGACTTTCACTGATGCTTAATGCTGACATTTAAAACAAAGATTAAATTTAAAGTTTCCAAATTATTTTTGAAGCTCTATAAATAAAACATTTAATTAAAACTCAAATGAGTGCACAGTTTATTTAGCTTTCTAAAGTCTTTTTCCTTTACACATTGCACATTTGCCTCCTGGACCACAGGCTCTGTCAACAAGTTAATAAGTCTGCTGACAGAGGCTTCTTGGTGCTTGCTATTGCTAAATGCTGAAAAACGTTGTGTCATATCTTGTGATGACTTCTTTTAAATAACAGGCACCACATTAAATATTTTTTCGTGATTGTCCACTTAGAATCACTTAGAATATTTTCATTAAAAAGGTCAATCAAATGAAGGGTTTGCACTTATAAAACATCTTTCCAACACCAGAGTGCTCTCCAAAAGACCCTGAAACATGATCCCAGATAGCAAAACTGAAGTATGCAGAGGTTGCTCTTACCCCTGCTCTCTCCTTATTTATGGTGAAAAAGCAAGAAATTATCTACAAAGAATCCAGATGGGATAAGTACCAAAAATGCTGACTTACAAAATGCAACACCACTGAATTTTGGTTTTTACCTTGTAACTTTAATCACCTCAATTTTCTTGAAATATAGTAGGTGTTTCTTTCCTTCATAGTGATTAAGAGGGAGCACTGCACAGCATGCCAGATAGCAGAAGAAGAAGAAGAAAAAAGTATAGGTCAGGATCCAAGCCTGCAGGTGCACACATACTCATGTTCATCAAGATACTTGGTGTTAGGGAGGTCCCAGCACACACACCTCTATTTTAGTTATAATTAGTGTTTCTGGTGTTATATAAAGGTTTTGCTTACACATACATTATTAACAAGCAAAAAATAAAGCAAGATATCATAAGGAGTGAGCAAGCAGGTGTTAATGTCTGAAGAGAAATGAAATGTTACTGTGTATTTTAGAAATCACCCAGATAGTATCGAACTATGTAGTAATGATCATAGTGACTTCCACCTCAGTCACATGTCACCTGGGCAAAATAATTTGCAGTCAGTTTAAAAGTAAGGAACATTTCTGGGATGAAAACTGGAGCCTGTCTTTAATTCCTGAGAGACTTAGGAGACAATCAAGCCCAGCTGATCATGAAAAGACAATCTAGAACTGTAATGATGGGGAACCCTAATTCCATCAAGATAGCTACCAGCTGGAAAGTACATGCTTATATGAAAATTCAAGACTTATCTCAAATTGTCCTGGATTGAGGACACAAATACATTAGACAACAAGCTAACTTTGCCATGACTGCGGCTAGTAATATTGTCTATAACTTTGCTTCAGCATTTTTAAAAAATAATATAATCTAATGAATTATCTGTAATTGAGAAGAGTACATCTTAATTTTTAAGTAACTGTACTTAAGAGTGTTCCACAGGATGATTTTTGCTGGCGTCACTTTATTAGTTTTGCCAAAAAAATTAGCAATGATATTTCAACAAGCTGAGCTGCCAAAGCATAAGATTGGCTTCCCTGGTTGTCAGTATTATAAAGGAAACCTGATTTACCAGATTATTTTGAAATGCCACGGTCTACCACATAAACAAACTGAGGGAAAAAAATCTATACTGTCTTAGAAAACACAGTTATGAAGACCATAAAGTAACTGTTGGCAGTTAATAAACCTGTACTCACGCAAGACAGTAAAATATCTGAACTTTCAAAGAATTTATATCTTACATATTTTATACCAGAACATGTCATATTTTATGATCTGGTGAGGTTATTTAATTAAAAATTAAAAACAGCCCCTCTGCAAAGCAGTATCTGAGGATCTAAGTGAAGGGGTTGTTTCATTTGTCTATTTTGCTTGTCTTATTATTGTTATGTTTCTTATTTGTTTCTTTGTTTTCTAATGAAACCCATACAGTAAGATACAGTTAGATGTAAGAAAGCTGTATTTATGTATACATCAGCAGAACCAATATCCACAGTTATACTTCACCAGATACAGCATGCTAAATAACTGGAGAGCTTCATTTCTAGCATTTCATCATAAAAGTCAATCAATCACCTGGGAATGAAAGGTACCTTCCAAAGCATGGATGCACATATACTATTATTATCCTTTGCTATACTGTTTTGAAGCTAGTAATTCAGTAACCTCTCAGTGCAAAGAATGCCACTTTCCTTTTGCTTCAGTGACTAACAGCGCTCTCTAGAAATTCCCCAACAGGGAACAGAGGTGATGCAGCTGAAGAGAACAGTCATTCTAAAAACACGTCAACCGTATCAAGCTACTCCTCTCACAGGAACACCACAGCCTTGTTAAATTATATCAAGCCAAGTATTTTGACAAGTAGGTGCTTTTCTATTAGGTAGAGATAAATGGCTACACTTGGTGATAAATGGCTACAAAAGGGTTCCCTACTAATGGACAACAGAAGCTTTTCCATGAAAGTCACATGAATGGCCAAATTTAGAGACTAAAAGACACACCACTATTTTATTTAATTTTTTTGCCCCAAGCTTGAAATTATTTTTAAATAAAAAAAATACAATACCATACAAAAGAGCAGTTAATGCTACAGAGTTGGCTTACCTTTCAACTCAGTCCACTTACGAATTAAGACATATTCTCTCCTGTACTTCAACATGTTAAAAACTGGAAGTTAGCATCTTTTGTAAGTATGTATGAGAGTTTTTATTTGTTTTTTATATTCTGCCTTGTGGTGAATTACTAGATGTCAGGGAATGTTATGCTATAGCTCTTCTTTAAAAGTTTAGATACTGTCTGTCACTCCTACTGAGATCCTACCGTCTTTATTAACTAAAGTGTACTTGTTTGGGTAAAACTTTTATACCCCACAACAAGGAAAACATCCCAGCTCCTGAAAGTATAAAAGCAAGCTGACTAACCTCATTCCAGAACCTAGAATGCAGTCTATATGCTGGGATATTTTTATAGTTGCAATCATCACTGATGTATAACTTTGCCTCAATGGAGGCAGAACTGAAACAGAAGAAGGCTAGTTTAGTAAGCTGTGATTAAACACTGCTGTGTTGCTCAACTCCTAAAAGTTAGAAAACAAATTAACATTCTCATATTAACAAAAGTAGATCTTCTTTTTCTTTCAAGTGTGTCAGTCTAGGAGAGCTGCCAGAACAGATGCAGAAATATCTCCAGAGGTCCATTACTGATGGGCATTTTTCACATTTATATTTGCACATCAGCTTCTAAATGGATTTTGGCACATTCTCAAAGCCTAGTTTATTCAAGGTACCAGAATAGGCCAGATTCCCAGCAAAGGCATTTATACCACAAAGTTTAAGCACCTACATGAAGAGCTGAATTTAGGTGGATAGCCTCCCTAAATTCCCTCTATTGCTGATAGAGACAGAGAGGAAATTATCAAAATGCAAGTTGAAATGGAGGAGCTTAATGGAAGCACTGCAAATATGCTTTCCTCTTCCATTAAACCTATGGGCAACTTGTCCCTCCGAGTCCTGCACCCTCTCTCTCCAGAACCACAAGTCACCACATGTCACTTGCCTAGATGTCATTCTAGGATAGCAATCCTGATTTCTAGGGAAACTATCTGGATTTGCAGGGGTGAAATAGCTGATCATCTACAGCACAAATCTCAAAATGCTACAGAAACAGTCACAAAACTCCAAACCCTCCAGAGCTTCTCAGCTGCTCTTTTGAAAGGGGAGCGCAGCTTTCCATAACCAACAGAGTTTTAGCAGACTTTAGCAGACTCATCAGGAATATGATGGGGAGGGGATGAAAGGAAAAAAAAAAAAAAAATCAAAAGCCACAGCTGACTATTTCCAAGTTTTCTCTCTGTGGAGTCAGCCCATAAAGTATTTTCCCTAGGAAAAGGCTACAAGTACTACTGAAGCCCAAATTAAAAGCAGAACTTTATTAACAAGAGGAGATTTTACAGTAAGGGAAGGGTCTGCTTTCCACTAAGTCTCAGCCAGTATAAATGCAAAATTAGGCATCAGTTTTCAACACAATGGCTCTTAAAATCAGGTGTGATTAAGCACACTTTTAATTTTTGTCAACCAAATTCCAAGGTAATAAAACTTTGGCAGTGCAGTTAAAGGATTATAAGGTAGCTGTATACTTTTAAGCAAGGACAGAGCAGAACACAAAAACCTAAAAAGAAATTTGTCAAACCCTTTAAGCCTCATGACTGCTTCCTCCTTTCAATATTTGTTGGACGCTGGAAGCCTAAGAGCGTCTGAGCTAGGAAGCCTTTGACCATTTCACTAGGGGAGGAAAACTTACTTTCTCCCTATATCAGCTAATGTTGATCCAGGCTAACAAGTCAGCAGAACTAACGCAGAGTGAAACTCAGCAGTGAGATGAGGAACAGCTCATTGATGTTAAATACTTAAATGTTATTCTTTAAATCCTGATGTACATTCCGTATTCATTGCCTGAATAATTTCCACATTTTAAAAAGACTGATGGTGAAAAGATAAACGGTTGAAGGGCTTCTGAGAAGCTAATAAGCTATTTTATTCATGTCCCAGTTCATACTTAACCTGCCCTGCTGACCCGTCACCCAGATTCAACTCCTCCTCTCAAAGAGAAAACCAGCAGTATTACTTGAAATGCAGCTGTAGAATATTTCCAATACCTCTTTTATCTCGCTGTGTTTGGGGCAGGGAAAAGTGCCCCACTCCGTGCCCTTTGGAAAGTGACCTTCTTTTCTTTTTTCAGAATCAGATGGGCCATCAGCAGTCATCTCCATCTCTTCCATTTGGTTCTCTTCTTCCTCAAAAAGACAGCAACTGGTTTCTTTCAGTTGAAATCCTCGGATCAACAGCTGACAGGCCTCCAAGTCAGCTTCCCACACTCTTTGGAGCAGCTGGCTCCCACAGCTGAAATAAAAGCCAAAAGAAAATAAAACCACAGTTCGGGGAGAATAGTTACTATTTCAAGTAACTTCTGGGGTGACTGATTATTATTAGATAGGAAAATAGAAACAAAGGAAAAAACAACAGCAGCTCAAATACTCAGATAACACAAGCTATTTCGAACTCAAAAGCAGTAAAATTATGGCCCTATTACAAAGCTGATGCCGTAAAAAGTCTTTGGGCTAAGATGTTGCTTCCAACTGTATGTCCACTGGCTGCATGTGACCTTCTCCTGACAGGACCCAAGTTCAGGGGTCTTGAGATAACAATCAGAGCTTGCCTCATGCTATCGGACATACAGGCCTGTCATCCCAAAAGGAGTCATGTGGTTTTCCTGAATTTCATGTAGAAGATCATGTATGAGTAATCATACTATTTACTGCACTAAATCAGCTCTAATTCTTGGAAAATAAGCACACTAAATTTATTGTTAGACTGAAACGTACTTGCTTCAACTCTGGCAAATCAAATTAGTTTAAACTATACACTTTTCCTTTCCTTCAGTCTTACACTTCTGAGTGTTGTCCTTACCTCTCACTAAAGTGGTTTGGGTTTTTCTACTTTGTTATCCCACCAACCAAAAGTATTAGGAAATTCGAAATACCAAACTTCACACTTTTAATCCACTGATCACCTCTCAAAGATGTCCAGTTACAATACTGCACCCAGCAGACACATAGATGCATCCGATAGATATTTTCACCTGAAGGAAATGGGAATTCTAGGCATAGATAGTTTTTCAGAACAAGATACTGAATACTAACATCACATTGCTCATAAGAGATGTGGTCACATCTCCATTTCATACATGTTGTCTCTAAGGAACAAAAAGACCAGGTTCCCTGCTAAAATACAGGAGGTCAGTGGCAGAGTCTGGGATAGGACTCAGAAGCATGGATTCCCATGGCAATACACACTTCCAAGACAGATTTGAATGCAAATATCTAATAACCACAATGGTTTTTTTCATAGTGGTCTTCAAATCATATCATTTTCTGTATAATAGTAAGCAATTAGAAGTGACTAAAAGAAGGAAAATAACTATTTGATTTTAACTTTTCTGACTAAATTAAATACCAGCTTATCTTTTATTCTAAATGAAGGATAAAAGAGCTGCACTGCTCACAATGAATTCATTAATCTAACAAAGGTACGTTTTTAACACTACAAACTCTGTAACATGACAAACTGTAGAATTCACACAACAATATTTTGAGACTGAGAGAAAAATTAAGCTCCAGAAGCTGAGCTACTTAATCTGTGCTTAGAGTCAGTATATATGTTTAGCAAAGGCAATATTCAGCATGAAGTCCACAAATTGGTCTCCCGCAAGGAGCTCAGAGTATCACTAATTAGAAAGGCAAAAATCTTCACTGGATTACACTTATGTGTTCCATCCAGGTAGCATTTCGCTTACCAAGCCAGAAAAATAAAATAATCCCCACTGTTTCTCTACTTGTCAGTCACATCATCATGGTTACACAGTCAAAACATTTCCCCGCAGACACACATAAGTCTATTTTACTCTCTTTTTTAAAAAGTTTTTTTGCAGCTATATACAGCTTAGAAAATGCACTAGAAACCCAAATCATAATTTCCAGTGGATAGCTTGTTTTGGCTATTCAATTTAATGACGAACTCTATTCACAAAACTAGGGCAGAGATAGTGATGTATGTAGTACTCACGGTGGAGAAGACGAATAGCATATATGAAAGTACAGCGTAACAGTGCCTGGGCTGCTGCTATTCCACCATGACTCAGCTTGTCAGTCAACATGCTTTTGATTGCATCTTTTAGACCCATTTTAGTAATCAACAGTTATTGAGCATACCGCCAATAGCTTGCTATTATTTTAAGCACAACTTTTTTTTATCATTGTATCTGTAAAACTCTGATACAACTTGAGCTAAGATACTAAGATGTTCTACTGAACTTTTCAACTGAAATCAGTGAATGCACATATACTTGGATATTCTGAACATACCTAAGCCCAAGGTTATTCTGTATTTTGAAATTCAGTGCTTAGAATCATTTTTCAAACACAATTTTAAGATGAAAATTATTTGAAAGCTGCTAATAGCTGTCACAGAAACACATACCAAATAATTATTAAAAATTATGTTGTCCCCAGCACACAAAAATCTTTAGCTTTCACATCAGGTGTAAAATCAAGCTCAGTTGAATTTCAGAGTTTAGTTTATTCATATTCAATCCACACTAAAAGTGCATTTGTAGCCTCCAAGAAGCCAAAAGCGTGTGGATGCCTGTACTAAAAACGAGGAGTTTTTTCACATATGTAACTTTTCAAAATGATGGAATGAGACTGGATCAGATTTTACATTATTCCTATACTTATAAATACTTTATGACGTATCAATCTCTAGGGTTATACACCTATCTATATGTTACTATCAAACTGGTATATGTGGAAAGTTCAATGGAGGTGCCAGCAACAATTTGCTGGAATCCACAACAAATCCCAACTCATCAACCATTTATATAGACTCAGAAACAACAAAGCACACCTCAATCGCTTACTAATCTGGGAAATTCCAAGTAGCAGAGCTCTTATAAGTCCAAATTGCCAGGCTTTGTACAAACACCAAACAGATTATGCTGACTCCCCTTTTATCAGAAAGACTTTAACATTTAAAACAAGCAACAAGAGCTAGGATACAGACGAGGATGTTCAAAGAAACACTGAGACAGCAATGGACTGAACATGGCACTTTAGTTACAGTACAAAAGTTGACTTGTAACGAATTGATCAGCATTCACTGTCAAGCACACTGAGATATCGCAGGGAATGAGAATTTTAAGGACTTGCAGAACACCAATGAAATATATCAATGGATATCTAAGATCTCCATCCCTCCATAAAGGAATCACAACAGAAAGGCAAAAGATGCTACCATAAAAACAATGGTTAAGCGACTGATACCAATGTGGTTTAACAGCTGTAGATGGAAATCAGTCTTTTGATATTAAAAAAAAAATAGTCTGAGTAAATGATTGTGAGCAGCCTTGACACTGAAGGTCAGCAATGTTTGATGTGACAGGACAGAGGGAACCAGCGGAGAAAATCAAAGTGAAATGATCAGAAACTCAGAATTAAAATTCTTAAAAAAAAAAAAAAAAAAAAAAAAAAAAAAAAAAAAAAAAAAAAAAAAAAAAAAAAAAAAAAAAAAAAAAAAAGTAAAGCAAAAAGAAAGAGAACAGTCATTGCAGTGGCAACAGCATTTTGAATGGATGAGAGTAGGGCAAGACTGCTTTTGTCAAGTCACGGCCAGGGAAATGGATATTGAAGTAAGTGAGATGCAATACTCAATCCAAGTAATTTTTTAGCTGGATGCATAGCTGGGACAGGTCTTATCTCAAGGATACTATGCAGAAAGAATCTATAAAAACAAGTCTCACTTGACTTGAAGAATGGCTGAGACATCCACAGCAAACAAAAGGACGCAGCAGAGAGAATTCTGGATTAGGTCAAGTTGATGATGATGAAAGAGCTGTCAGAGAAACAGCTATTTATGGACAGGAGGAAATGAATGTGGAACAGAGAGGTTTATCCTTGAGTTCTTTTCATAAAGTGGCAATTGAAATTGTAATTGCAGATGCCTTTACCAACTCTCAAGTAGTTTCCTGTGAAACAACACTGGAGACGGGAGGGTATAAAGAAACTAGAGGATATCTTCAATCTACATGTGACGTTGGGTGAAATTCATGTTGAGAGTCATATCCAGCAAGGATTCTCTCCCTATTCCTTGAACTCCAAAGAAAATTGCTTTTCCGCCTTTTTACAAGATTCCTAGAGATATCAATGGGGACTATCTATGAGGCCCTCAGCACAACATTATTCTAAAGCTATTTATAGTGCTAACTGGAACTACGAGAACACCACTTTCCTATTGAGCGCTCTGCAGACATACAAAAGGCACATTCAGTTCCTAAACATTATAGCCTAAATGAAAACATGTCTGTGTAAAAATAGCCAAAAGATTTTATATTAAACCCTACTTAAACAAAACAAACTCCCCCCAAAATCTCCTCAAAAGAAAATCGTAATCAACAGGGGGAGATAAATCTCATCTTCTCTAGTTTTTAGGAATGTCCCTTGGTGAGTGAATTGGTAAGAATGGTTTATAACACCCTGAGGTCAACACTGTGTGTTGATAGAAGTTGTTGCCTATTTTAAGGGAAAACCCTGTAAGAAACCACATCTTGAAAGCCGAGGGAGTGAGACTGAAGCTAAAAGTAGTAAGACATCCATTTAGAAACTGCATAAATGAAAGCTAACTTATGAAGGGAAATGACCATCACTGAGAAGAAATACTCCAACAACTTCCTTCTAATAGGTGAGCCACGCCAAGGTGCACATACAAGAAAGCATGTACTTACCTTTTCCCAGTAGCTGGCATATACATTAACTCTGTGTTCACTGACCCTAAAGGCAGTTTTCTCTGGCAAGAAAGCAAATGAAATGCAACAAAAATATTCTGGCAGAAACGACAGGGATTTTCATTACAACAATTAAAATGATCGGAAAGTTTTGAGGCTTGCAGAAAATGGCAATGCGAGTCAAAAGACTTTGCTCTACATCCCTGGTCTTTGTTGATTTGTTGTACAAACTAGGGAACGTTTTTCTATGTTTTGGTCACTTCTATTTATATTTTGCACCACAGGGAAGGGACTAGCTCTTCCTACTCTACATTTAGTTATGTCTTTGTTGCCTTTTCTTAAGGCAACAGCCATACAGTGAACAAAGGAGGCAAGCAAAAGAAAGTATGGAGTAATAATACTTAGAGAAAGGCAGGAAATCATATGACTCTACTGTTAGCAGAAATCCACCCCTCTGATTTGGTTTATCGTATTAATTCACTGTCATGCATTAATGGGCCTTCTTATATTTAACAAGTATTTACTACTTCAGGAATATGCTTTGCTCCTGTCCTTCAAAAAGAAGGTTTCCAGCCTGATCTGTTCTTAATCCTTAACCTTAGCTGTTCTATTTTAAGATGCCTACAACCAATCTGTTGAACAAACCAAGGACTACAATGTTCCTATCAATGGGTCAAACGAGGTTCTAAGGAGATGGAGGCAAATAACCCTGTTTTCCCTGCCTGCCTGGTGTGCGCTGGCAGACTGATAAGGAAAAAAGTACAACTAGGGCTCATCAGACCACAGCTCTCTGCTGAAGAACATAAAAGACAGAACAAAGAAGGTGCAGGAAAAGGGACAAAGAAAACCCTGACTCTGCTTGAGCACCAACATTTTTTTTTTTTTCTTCGACTTGCACACTAGACAATCACCTTTTTTAAACATCTGAAATAAAAACTTTTTGGTTTTTTCTTCCTGCAAGTCTCCCTAATCCTATAAACCCCTTCATATAACCTCAATTTCACAATTCAATTCCTTGCATTGTGTCTTTTCTCTCCAATCTCCTCAGGAGGCAAAAATCCCATGAATTGACTTCATGTTGTTCTCATCATGTGGTTGTCCCCCAGTGTGTGAGACATTCTTTCTACTCTCTTATTTCAAAGCTCACTAACAACACTTGTTTGCTGTTCAGCACTATTACTGCACTTCTCCATGTGAAAACAAGACTTGTTGCTAGAAGGTCAGGAGACTTCACACACCCTTGTCAGATGACAACCTGCTCTAACACCTATATTGGAGACCAGCTAGAACTCCTAGGCAAAGTCTGAGGCTTGCAATACTTTTCTCAGGCACAATTGGTTTCTCTGACTTTGCTTTCTCCCTTACAAAACATACAACAGTATCTAGAAAACAAGAAGTAGTTGACCCTCTTTAAATGTGGTGCTTGACCTACTGGAGAATACAAGAACCACAAGAGCCCAAGAATGCAATCCTCACGATCCTCATCTAAATTCTAGACCCCTGCATTTTTGACATGTAAATATTTTACTCTGGGCTGACTTTGTAACAAAACCAGTTTGGAAGGAAAAATGCCACGCTGGAACACCACTACTGAAATGCTGCACAACCTCCCTCAGAGTGGTGCTGCCTGCAGCATGTACCTTGCTGCTTTCACATCTCTCCTTGGCCCTCTGAACTTTCGCTCCAGGGACAGTGTATTTCTGCAGGGACAACTTCCACAGGTCTTTATAATCTTTTCAGTTGAAAACAGAACTCTTTCCATCCTTGCCTCTGTCCTCCCCTCTGCCCTGTGCTGTCATCTAGCAGGTAAAGCTGCCATTTTATTACTTCTGATAGTTCCAAGTCACATCTTTAAATGGAGATCCTATGAAAGATTGTGCACAGAATAAGCATATGCTGCACTATTAAATTAACTAGCTGAGAACATCGAAATTACATGGTATGTTTATAATATGTTCTATTTGCAAGCCATTTTAATTGTGTTGTTTTATCCTCATGTGTAGGACTTCACAGTATGTGAAGGTGGATGTATGTGTGTGAAGACATACATATATGAATGAAATAAGCCTTGTATAAATACTTTTCTTTTAACATAGTGGTAGGGACTTTGAAGAAAAATCAACGTACCATATAACTATCATATATTTCACAGTGCTACAAAATGAGGGACAGAGTTTTCCAATGTGTGTACCAAATTGTCAAAGCAAGGTAAACAAAGGGGACCTGTGAGTGTAGGTGGTTTCTGACTTCAGATTTGTAGCTGACTGATTTCTATCAGCAGCTGAGATACATTATTGAGAATACAGCCATTAGAGCAGAAGGCAAGACAAATCGAGCATTAGGAGGGAGGGCTGGAAGAAAATCACTGCCCTGGACCAATCGCAAGTGGGACCAGTGTGTCAGATCTCCTTCCAGAATTCCATTTTTCTCTCTCATTGCATAGATTTTGATTTAACGAAGCACTACGTTTTACAGCAATAACTGTAAGTAAACAAAGTGATGAACCAAATATAAGTTGTATCCCCTCCCATAAATTCCACTCTCTCACACACACAAAGAAAATCTAAATTATATATAATTCATCAGAATTTTTCTCACATGAAGATTCATTGCATTCTCACATTAATGCTTTAAATCAGTTTTGGGCATTTTGTACATATGCATAAGCTTACACTACCAATTCTATAAATTGTATAATTAAGAAAAAATGGTTAAACACATTCTATATGGATAGATTCTAAGATTCCTAAGGAATTTTCTCAGACCTTTCAAATGCTATTAACTTGAACTGACTTCATAAAATTTTTCTTAAAAAACTTCTCCCATTAAGACATTCAGAATTTTTCATAAGAGCCTAATAACAACAAATGAGAAATAATATTAATGTAAAAATAAATATCCCCTCACACTAAAGCATTACCTGCAGTATCCAGGATACTGAAGGAGTAGAATCTAAACTGAAATTTAAAAACAATCTGCTTTAAAATCATGACATCTTTCCCTTGCCCATAGGAAAAAAACCCTGATATCAGCATCTTAAGGACGGAACTAACACCTTGTACTTCACATGAAATGTACATATTTTATATCTTCTTTTTCTTTTTTAAAAGACCTGTTCAAAACAAGGAGGAAGAAAAATTTTTCTAGTGCTTAAAACCAATAATGGATATTTGATTAATGTTATTAAAAAACAAGATACCACACAATACTGAACAGTATTTTTGTCATTTTCTCTTCAATCCTCCAGCCATTTATTTTACCTGGCACAAAACTTTAATGATGGCCTGTCATCTTTCTATCAATATTCAATGTCACTGTGTTATACTTAAATTATCTCCACTGGAAACACGAAATGATAGACTGCTGCAACTGATGGTTTTCACTTTGATTCTTAATATAAGGTGGATGAGGGAACGGAACTGACATGTTGAATGCAGGAAATTAAGTAATTTACACGGGAAGGCATCTTGTAGTAAGAATTTACTACTCAATTTGCCCCTACATGTACTGTACAGTTTAATTTTACTATATTACCTAATCTATAATGTAAAAATTTACTATCTACTTTCAGGGCTATTTATTTCTCTTTAAAAAAAAAAGGAATAGAGTAATGGTCCTCTGCCCCTACCTCCACTGAAACATCTATTACAAATAATCTGTTCTAAGAGTAAAAAGCTTAACTATGATAGATGAGGAGTAAGCTACCAGGGAATTCTTCTTATTAAGCAGTCCACATAAAGCCAGCTTCTCAACCCTAGTTTATCATTTACCTCATTCATAATCTGATAAAGCACCTTCAAGTTTGGTACTAACTCCGATAACTCAGTCTGCATCCTGCTTGCCTTTGGCGCCTGCAATAACAGCAAAGCCCCACAACATCATTAAACAGTTCGGTTGGGGCTTTTTTGACTGAATGGGAATTGCCAGAATTAGATATTTTTTTCTGCATTACTTCATATTTGATCCCAAGTTAGATTCAAAGGATAGGCATGAATTAGACCCTGATTTTGGAAAGCAGGCATCTCAGGATCTATGTATTCGTCTAAGCTCTCTTCGTACAGTTGACCTGCTGCACAAGCCTCAAGCCTAAATCCTGCCATGAGCATGAACCCCACAAAGGATTCAACTTCTAGTGACTTCCACTGAAACCAAAGCTATTCAGCAGCTTTCAAAGTCACAACCAGTTCTAATCTAAGAAAATCCATTAGTTTCCAATAATGTGCCACAGTAAGAAAGCACAGGGTTTGGATTGAGGCCACATTCTCAGCTGCCACAAATCCACACTTCTGTGATAGCAGCAGTGGCTATTTATACCAAAAGAAGAATGTGTTCTTATTGCAAAGCAATTAGAATCTCTTACTGTTTATTATGGTCTCTGATCACAAGTGTTAGGAAGTATATAGAAGGAATTTATAATACTCCTATCGTTTTCATTCACCGCTGTTCTCTGATATAAAATTCAACAGTTTATAATATATTCCCCTCTCTGAAAGGATAACAGATTTAGACTTTCAGTGTCCAGTGAATTTGGGAATGTGAATCATCCTGTGTACTACTGACTGAGCCGGAATTAAGCATACGTAACAATTAAAAACAACAGGACAAAAAAATACCCTTTTAGAAGAGATACAGTTGGGAGAGATGGCGTTGTCATCATGTGGGAATGTACCTTGAAATTTAACCTTTTTAACCAGGAAGACACACCTGGAAAAATGAAAATGCTGGCCAAACACTGATGTCAATAGCCGTGTGCTTACGGAGTTCCTCTGAAACACCCGAGGGCACAATATGACCTGCTGTAACTGCAGGGTCAGATAAGGTCAGGAGCCAAATCCTGTTCTGATTCAAACAGAGCAAGGGCAGGGTCTATAGGTCCTCCCTGGTTGGACCCCAGCACACTTTAAATAGCTGGGGCCTGCGTGTCTTCCCAACCTGGCAGAGTACATTCCCAGCAGCAAGTACATTAAGTAATGAATACTTCCAAATGCTAGCGGGAAAGACTGTCCCAGTTGCATGCCAGATAGAGCTATCCTACATCTTCATACTCATGCTATGCAGGTGGTGATACTTTATTTATTTTCTACTTGTTTAATTATCGTGATGCTTTTATATAATTGGCCAGTGGGGACTTTGTGGAAAGTATCATCCAAACACAGGACAGGAGGATTTAGCAGCATGGCTGGACAGCAAGCAGATGATGTCAGACATCCATCCTCACCTTCCTTGATTGCTCTACACCCATTACCTCTGTGGATGGCAAACCTGCTTCAAGAGAGATGACAAAGTTTCTGAGAAATGTTTGAAACTGATTTCAAGCCTTGTCTTCAGGGCTGCACTCAAAAACAGCAGAAGTATGAAAATACACATCCACCTCTGCCAAGTTCAGAAGGTTTTTCTCACTACAAATATTAACCTACATGCAGCCACCACGGGGACCTGGTAAGATAGCAAAAGCTTAATGCCACGGACACAGAGGCGACAAACAGCTTTGCACATCCCTCCCCTCACATAGTCATATCTCCACAACTAAGAGAGGTTGAGATTTGCATGAAATTGGCTCACAAAGACAACAGCAGCAGGGCAGTGCCAGGCAAGGCACAGGTGATTCTGATGGGCAAAGAAAAGCTCTCTGAAGAGTTTACAGCCATGATGCACTCACCTTTTTCTCAGTAAAAGACTAGGAAAAATCCCATGACATTATGGGAAATGGTTTCTGCTTAAGCAGATGTCTTATTATCAATTTTTCAAACTGGGTCCCTGGTTTCTAAAATGCCTCTCAACTGACACTATGCTCTTACTAAACATCTGCAAATAATGTTAACACATTCTGGTGCACATTTTCTCCATTATCTGGATTGGATGACGAAACCACTATCCTTGAGCTTGACAGAGTATCCAAAGGTAATCCCTCTGCAGCAATAGTGCCTGAAAATGCATCTTCATGATGACAGTCTTGGACCTTATCTGAAAATCCTAGGATGAGGTCAGTGGTTGAATACTCTTTCTGAAACACAATGGAGCTGTGAGATAGAAATAACTCACAACCAAAGCATTTTTGCATGGGAAATGGAAAACTATTGAAAGTAAATCACCAATCATTGTATCAACCTTTCCTTCATTAATGCAAACGTACATTAGCATAAATATGTACAAGAAAAATTGTATAGGCTTCCAGATCAAAAAGCCATGCAGCCTGCAATCAGGCAAGAAGAAGCCAGTGTGACTGATGTCAGTTATGTCAGATATTCGGTGTTCTCAAAGTGGGATCCTCTCTGCATTCACAAGTATCACTGATTAACAAAAACAGATTAATTTCAAACTCTTAATAAAATTCATGTAATTTTCCCTGGAAACATTCAAGGTCAGGCTGGATGGAAATCTGAGCAGCCTGATCTAGTTGAATATGTCTCTACTCGTTGCAGGGAAGCTGGACTAGACCACCTTTAAAGGTCTCTTCCAACCCAAACTATTCTATGATAATTCAATCAAATAGAAAGAGATGAGAGAACAGGGAAGAGCACAAGTGATTGGGGAAAGAAAAAAAGAAAAAAAAAAACAAACCCAAAACATGAGTTCTGTTCCTAAATAGGGAAATCTCAGCACACCAAAGCAGCAATGAGGTAAGAGTTAGAAGTGGAGAGGACTACCATGACATTAATGAGTTTCAGCAAAATGTTGAACTCTAGCTTTGTGGACATGACTGACTAGTACCAGAACAATGCAGTATAAAAAAGGAGGCATAGAGAATAAGAAAAGATCCTAACAAAATACACAATTACTAATCAGCTAGAGAGGCTGTGAACTTTCAGCACATTCTCTTTTTAAGCAAGAGCAATACTTTCTGTTTTCAGAAGGGGAGACCCAGCCTTGCCCTCTGATGATTTTTGCTATGCTAAGTAAAAAATGAATGGAAGACAAAAAGCCTAGAGGGAAGGGGAGAAAGCAGGAAAGCTTTTCCATGAATAAGCGTCAAAATCCCCTGTCACCTTCTCTTTGCCAGAGCTGCACACTAACTACTGAAGTTAATTCAGTAGCTTTGAAAAAGCCCTAGCCTGGATGAAACCTGAATTAATTTGGACAGAGAGTTACTAAAGGCTGTGCAACCGCGTGCTTTGCTTTTTCTAAAGCTTTAAGAGACACTGGAAACTGGCCCCAAACCCGACAACCTTTTTTTTTTTTTTCTAAAAAGATCCATTTTCAATGCTGAGATTAGATTTCAAAACAACAGAGCTTTCCCCTACTTCTTATAAAAGAGTACAATCATGTGCTGCAGTTCCCCTACCTCCCAATTAAAAAAGGAAAAAAGAAATCAATACTTGTGACCCAGAGGTCACAACAAACGGGCAAAATGCCAAAAAAAAAGGAAGAAAAGATAGCAACAATTGCTAAGCTTGTAACTCTTGTGTCCTTCTTCGCTTCTTACCGTCTCATAGAGAAGTCAAATAGTCATTAAAAGATGTTCAGGGCACAATAGGTACCAAATATACATGAGTGCAATACTAACTCTCTACTAGGACTTTAAGTGGAAATGTAAGTTTTCTGTAATGTCCCCTTCCCCCAGGCAACTGCTGGACTCAAAAGCCTCCCCATCACATCCCTTGCTTTCTAGAAAAATCTCTGTCCACACTTTCAGCCAGCAGATGGTTCCTCAGGAATAGAAACAAAGTCCTCTCCCCTTGCAGCAAGCATTCATTTTATCACTGCAGACCCAGAAGATCCTCACTACTGCCACAAAAGACACCGTGGGTTCCATCAATGCAATTATCTCCTATCTTGTAGAGGCCACAGACAGAAACAATAATGGTTTTGGCTTTTGCTTATTAATATTTTCTCACTTAGTGGAAGAAGCAGATTGTATTCTTTGCCTTCATCCATTTTTACTACCTGTGCAATGTGCATTTCATCTATAGGTGGGTATAAGTAATAGATCTGTCAGTGCTGAGAGACACAAGTTACAAGATGAGAACCAAGAGCTGCATCCTGGCACAAGATGTGCATTTGTCTATCGAAGGATCTCTACTATCACATGGCACCAAACCACCCTGAAGATGAAATGCACATTATGCTGCAGAGCCATGATTACAGATTCTATCTGCTACACTTTCAGAGAGATGATTTCAATTTCCATCCCCTGTGGGAATTAGCTATACTTTCCACACCCAGAAACAAAAGGAACAGCAAAGATTTTCCCCTTTCCTTCAGATCGAGCACCTTGGGCTCGACTTGTGCTTCTTCAGTAAACGCAAGTTGTCCTAAACACACACAATCCCCTTCACAGCTCAGTGAACAAAGAGCCATGGAGATGAGCACACCTTAGATCCGGGTAGAGACTCCACCACATCCCCTGCACTGTGCAGGAGTTGAAAAAAAGCCACTGATAACATGAAAACAAACATTGCTGAACAGAAAACGAATCAAGACAAATAGCAAAAAAGAATCAATTAAAGAAGGGAGGTTTTGCATATATTTGCAAAGTTACCAGGTGCTTTATCTTTCAACAACCAACAATGGCGAAGCACAGTCATTGCAGCTTTACATCTTACTAGCAGGCATATGTATTCGTTTCCCCATCCTTGCAGAACGCACAGAAAATAGCTCAATAAAACACCTTTGTGTAATTGTCACCAGTTATTCCTGAACAACACTATTCGCCAAAAATAATTTCATGATTCCTATCTGGGAATTAGAAAAAGCAACTAAAAAGCCCCGTTTTTGTGATGAATGGAAGTCACAGCATAATCTTTTTGAGGCCTGGAGAACAGTACAATCACATTAAATTCCCTCAGCTCAAGAAATGTCATCTTTACATCAGCTGGTACAAAAAAATTGTTTCCAGCCTGAGGCAGTTATGATAAGGGATTTAGAAGCCATCACCATGTGGGCCATGAGATATAAAGGAATGCATCACCGCATATAAAGTGTCTGCTGCTCACAATTTCAGAGCTAATGTTCTCACAGCTGTGTATGACTTAGACCAGCTGGGAAGAAGAAAGGGACTAAATGAGTCACTAGAAGGATCTCGTATTTTGTCTAACCTGCATTTAACACTCCTGCAGCAGAGCTGTTGGTAAGCAAAATAAGATGGGATCATTATCCAGCAAGGGACGGGGCTGTGGGCTCCCTTGGAAGCCCAATAGAACAAGGCAGAATCTTGAGGGAAGGCAGGTGAGGATGGTGTCTCAGTCCTACCTGTGCACTTAGATACTCCCAGCAGCTCAAACAGCCCCCGGGAGCGGCAGAGGCAGGTCACAGGTTAGGCAGGATCTCCACAGGCCATCCAGCATTCCCAACACATCCACGCTGCTGCCTGCGTGAGAGGGAATGGCTTTTGGAAAGCATCACTCAGCAGCCTGAGCACAGCAGCTCTCCTCCAGCAGGCACCGGGCACTAACAGCCCAAGATGAAACCTTACCCTTACAGAAGAGCACGTGGACGGCCACAGGGGGGTCTTTGTCAATAAAATGCTTGATATTTGCAAGCCTGTACTGGCAGGCTCAGACCCCTGCTCTTTGAAAGCAGCCTCAGACTTCAAACAGGGCTTTGGGTGGGCGCAGGAGGCTAAAAAGCACAAGTTGGATGCAGGGACCTCATCTCACTGCAGAAAACCATGAGGGCTTTGGAAAAAATGTTTAAATGCCTAACTGTTTAATTAACGACAAGGGCAGCTCCTTCTGGGGTTTCTGCTGCCTCAGAGTTCAATGCTCTGTGGCAGGTCTGGCTCTTACATTCTGAGTCCATGCAGAAGGATGAACGATGGTCCCAAGATCTTTGGTTTCTCCTGACATTTTAGTTGCTCTTTGCCTCCTTCCCCCTCAAGAAGTATTTTCACTTGTGAGATGCTCCTTCATTATACATCATACATACTGTTAATTGCTCGGGCTATGGTTCAGGCATAACTTTCATGTTAACATGCAATGCCACTGAGGAAATATTTGGTATGCCAAAACCCCCAGTTCTTCGAGCAAATGTCAAACCATTCACAGCATATAAAAAAGAAATCTTCAGATGACACTCTTTTATAACAATTCCACTACATTTACCTATCTGCTTAAGAGTGCAAACTTGCACAGATTATCGGTTTCTAATAAGTTTTCCAAGGGCAATGTATTCCAAATATGTTTCTATGGACATCTAGCAGGTGGACACTTGAAAAATAAAAGCATTGTTATTTCATCCTAAATCCCATTAAGCTGATTCGCACCATTAATTTAATCTTAGCTTATAGAAATATTTAAAAAATATGGAAAGTATTTTTAAAAAAAATTGGGGGTTTTTTTTGTTTGTTTGTTTTAATAAAATGGCTTGTTTCCCTCTGCTACTGCAGGAATAGCACAGTAGTGTCTCCAAAGGTAAGACTGAGCTGAAAGAAGCAAGGCCCTTTACTGCATGTTTCAGTGATGTAACTGAATTCCTGGTTTTGCACAGCACTTTATAAGATAACTGTATTTGCTGTGGAACATTTACTAGCGCCTGCAAGGGCAATGGTCTGGAAGATAAATTTATTTTTTTCAAATTTTACCTTGTTCCACACATTTGTTTTCGTTCCTCCAGCTATCAAATACAGTTCTCACACAGATCAATCTTTTTATGCACATGCATTCTCACAAGCCCCTCTGTGCTGGAAGGGAAATAGACTGAAGCTGGGACAGAGATTTAATGAGATACAGGGTGCATGTAAAATGTGATAGATATACAGTTTCTCATGTCGCATGATTTTCATTGAGATATGTAAGAGCTAGCAAATAACTCAGAAGATTATGACTTTTCATGCAGAAATACATATCAAAGGTTTCTTATCCATTTAAAAAGGCAAGTGATTTTTTTGGTATCTTCAAAAACAAGGGAATATTTACAAACTCCAAGTCTGGACTTGGAGTCCTACATCTAAGTATCTAAACAAACATAACTTGGTACTCTCTCTCCACCTCCATTGATTTCAAAGGTATTTATTGGTACCCCACACATTTGCAAAATCTGTATTCATTTAGGAGACAGGATTTAAGAATGAAATCCCAACCCAATCTTCTGCTCTTGTAGCTTTATAGCACTCTTTCCTGGGCTGAAATTCATGGCCCTCAACCATTTACATGACGTAAGCTCGCTTATGGCTTGCCTTGTTGAAACACACTTCAGTTATGGTAGTGATACAAAGCCCCTGCAGAGCCTTCACTTGGGGTGGAAAAAAGTGAGATGAAGAAATACTTTCTGTGGAAGAACAAGGGTCCCACAAGAAGATGCTCAACTGACTCAGTGAGCCAGATCAGACAGCTGTAGCAAAATTTTCCTGTGCAAACCCTCTTAAAAGGCTCAAGTGATGAACTGAAGTTATCCAAGCAAAACTTCTTGCACTTCAGATATTCGTACAGACAGATGCCTTCACTGAACAAAGTTTCATTATCCTCACTCTGACCACTTTTGCACGTCTGTTTACTAACAACAGGCAGGCGATTTGCAAGGTCTGGCGTGGAAGTGATGACAATGGTATTTACATTCTCAAAAAAGGGCAGCCACTGGTTTAATGTATAAACTTTAGGAGTGGCTTGATGTATGCTGCTGACTGGAAAAGACACAGCCTGCAGGATTGTGAAACATGCTATTTAATTATTTTATTGAAGGATACCGTCCTCTACAGCTGTCAACCCACGCTCAGAATACAAGCTGTCTTTTAAAAGGCAAAACCAATGTCAAGTAATCTATGTGCTTAATGGGTGGTTAGCCTTCTTTGGGGTGAAATTATTAGATACTAAAAATATTTCCTTTTTTGTCAATGTGTATTTCCCCTTTTTTTCCTGTTCGTGCAAGGCTATTAAAAGAATACCATTCTTAATCAAATAGAGTAACATTCTATGAAGCTACTTGAGAACACGATGCGCTCTGTAGGGTGCAGTCAAAAGTACTGCATTTGTTTAAAAAACAAAACAAAACACCCCACGTCCCCCCCCAAAAAGCACTCCAGTGAATAAGCGACATTCCCCCCTACAAAAAGAAAAAAAAGAATAAAATAAAATTAAAAAAAATCACCAGAGGAATATATTCCAAACTTTTCTTAAGAAAATAAACAGAAGATGAAAGGAGAGGCGGAGAAAAAAAACATTTTCATGGATAACTTGATCTTTTTTAAATAGTCATTAAAGCTGTTTTGGCCTGAGTTTGCTTCATTAATTTTCTTATGTAAGTGGTCAAAAATTAAATTTCTAACAGTTCTACCTTATTTTGAAGCTATATCTTATATTGAAGGGGCATGAATCTAGATTGCTTCTATTTGAAACATTAGCTAGAGAAATGATATGTTTCATCTGGAGAAAAACTCTAGAAGCTTATTTGAATTCATGCTGCACAGACTTGACCCTTTACTGGTTTCAAAGGCATCCAAAAAAGTGCAGCCATGAGCCAGATGCAGATTCTACCTCTGTCTACAATGTAAAGCTAAAACTTATTCTTTAAATTTTCCTTAGAGAATCTTTCTTTAGGTTATGATATATATAAAAGAGTTATCTGAGCATCTATATGAAGACCAAAAAAAGAAAACAGTCTCTCAAGTTACTTCTCTAAGAGAGAGGGGAATAAAAGCCGCCTCTTGGGCTCTTACTTCCTTTTTTTGATTACTCAAGCTGTGAAGCAGGTGTAGGTAATTACTTAAAGCCCAAAAAACCTTTAAAAAACAAGTGTCTATAACCATTTTATTAGCATAAATATAATTAAAAAAAAAAAGACGTAGTATCTTAAAGACTTCTTTCTGGTAAAAACATTAGACATTTTCTCTTCCTACCAATATTAAAAGAAACTCTTAGCCCTTAATTACTTAGTATAAACTATTTTTAGAATAATGCCATTTGTACATATTGAAAAATTGTCACTGGCTCAGGACTGAATCTTCACCATCTGGGGACTTGGCCGGCACTGGGTGGGTTTTCTGGGGAGTTTTTTTGTTGGGTTTATTTGGTGAGTTTTAGGGGGTTTTCTTATGTTGGTGCTTTTTGGGTTGCGGTGGTTTTTTTTTTTTCTTCTTAAGGGCAGGAAGGGAAATTTTAGAAGCTTGGGAACACCACAACAGTCTGTTAGAGGCAGAGAAGCTGATGGCAAGCTCTGAAATATGTGTTAAATGTACTAGTACGGCTGGAGCAATATACTTGGAGTTACATTTCCAGCAAAGGCTGGGAAGAACACTTGTCTCAACAGCAGAACTGTGAAGGCTGTAGCCTGGTTGCAACAGAGAACCCCGACTGAAACAGGCCCGGGGCTATGTAGTACTGAGGAAGGCAATCCCTGCATACAATAGCGGCAAATTATAATACAATATTTGGAAAATCTAAAGTCTGCTAAGGGAAATTTGAAATGGTCAATCACTGTTCATTAAAAAATGCTTCCAAAATATAAAGCAGTGCCAAAAAGAAGGTTTAACTTTTAATCCCTCCCCTGAAATGATACTCCCCACAGAAGCAGGATGAATACCAGCAGTTCAGCATGGAAATTTCTCCCACAAGTAGCAGGAAGAGGGAAAAAAGCATGCTGCAAGCTCATTAACAACACCTATCAAGACAAATAAAAACGTATTGCAATTTAAGATACTGATGCAGAGAAGTCCAAGTAGACCACCCAAAAATTATACAAAAAGGCATAAATAAATTAAAACAAACCACAACTGCGAATTCTTTCTCATAAATTCTCACAAAGAATAAAAAAGTCTGTACAGATTCTCCAAGTATTTGTTAATTTACTTCTTTCCGGGAGTCTGATATGTCAGTTAAATCCATACATCCTAGAAATATCAATAAATATTGTTATACTTCTTTTTTTTTTACTAAGTAAAGAGTATGTTTTTTAAAAAGACAACCCACAGAAAGTTCTTAAGACTTGTTTTACACTTATGGATTGGAGTACAAATGCTATTAAGGTGGGGTTAGGCACGACACAGACACACAGTTTGATCTTTGAGGTCTGTTTCCATCATTTTTCACTTAGCTCTGTAAATTACTTTTGAATTTAAGAGTTGTGTAAAATAAATATTTCTGTATTCAAAGGTATGAGTGAGCAAATCCAGATCTAGAAAATTCTCTTTATCAATACAACAAAAAATAATGAAGGCAACAAGTTTATTAATTATACGTGCTCAGTAATAGAAAAGGAAGTGGTGCTAATTTGGTGGGTTGCATTTTATTAAGACACAAACTCCAATTACTTCCTATGAAATCTTTTTTCAATATAAATATAGTTGTGCAAAGCAAAGTCCACTATAATAAAAGATTCCATTACAACAGCAGAGCAACATTTACATATTTCAAGGAACAGCCTAAAACTTGAGGGTGATCTAGAGCCCCCTTCACACAGCAAGGGAAGGAAATACAAATGCCAGCATTTGGTTTTTTTTTTTTAAAAAAAGGCCTAAAAATAAATAAATTCCACATTAAGATTCAGTTCTTAAAATATCTCTATTGTTGTCTTGGTTTCTATTTGCTTTCCACAATCCCCCAAATGGCATTCTTTCAAAACTGTTATATAAAGAGTCATTACTTGTTAGAGATGCCCAGAATTCTGGTAAGGGATCCCTTGGCTCTTCTCAGAGTTGGGTTTTGCATAGGAACTGAGGGGGAATTTTTCAACCAGCTGTCACACCCCCAATGCTTTAGGGCATCTGAGTGTTCAGGAGTCCACCCCACGGGTTACAGCACCTGCAGGTAGAGCTGGAGAGATGCACACCAACCACACATGTTCCCTTTTCTCTGGCCATACCAACACTGCTCCAGAGCCGTCCTACGCACCACAGAACACAGCAATTCTTTCTTTTACCTGCATCCGTTGGCAGGCTGGTGGCAAAGCTGCTGAACACAGCCACAAACAGAGGTCTTAACAGTAACACCTGATTTCCAACTTTGAACTATTTTTGGTATTATTCTAATGCAAATTCCAAAACATTCCTTAACGCTTTTATGTTTCTTAATGCTACATTAAAAAGCATTTTTAAGCTTCAAAATGGTTCCATGATACCATCCTTACCTATGAAGTTTATCCTCCAGCATCTCCATGTACTTTTCAGCATTTTCTTTTACACTGGTCACTGCAAAATAAAAGTCAAAGTTAGGTAATGGTATAACCATACAGTTTCGGGGTGGTGGTAGTGGGGTTGTTGTTTGTTTTGTTTTTTTTAAAAACCAACTCATTTCTTACCCACAAATTTTACATATATCAATTAGAAATGAGAATTCCATTAATCTTTTTCACACCCAAATTACAGTGTGTCTTCTCTTTTTTTTTCTTGAAAGTTTACTGTATCTACATTACATTAGGATATCCAATAACTAATGCATTAGCCTCTTGGCTGTGACAGAAAAACGGTGAGACTAACAAAGGCACAGTTTGTAAGAGTTTCCTGTTGACTGAAAAAACCCCCCACCAAACGCAGGAAAAAAACCCAAAACCACACACACAAAAAAAGAAAAAGCCACCAAAGTAGGTCCTCCCCTTTATCTTCAGGAGAAGCAGGCAAGCCTAACTAATTTGTCAGTCCATGCACGAGTCCTTTAAAATGTTATGAATCTTCTGAATCTAAGAATATCAAACTTCTTCTGATAAAACCAAAACACTATAGAATGGAAAGAATTAGCACTCAAGACTGTTATGGGGGGTGGAGGTGTTGCAGCTTGGTGTTTTCAGGGTTTTTGTTTGTTTGTTTTTAAGCTTGGGACATAGATATTGCCTTCATATGAGTCCCTACAATTTCTTCACTCAGAATAAACTCCAATAAACTACTTACTCACTGTAACACACAATAATAAAGGTTATAGGTACCAATGGGGGAAAAGTTAAATCTCCTCCAAGAAAATGGAGGCTTTTAGAGGATAATTTTCATATTATGATTGCTTTTTTCCCCTCCCTAACAGCTGCTTGTCAACTCCAAGTCTAGTAGGACTATTAATCAGTTTGCACTTTTAAAATCTTAACACATTGTACATGTATTAAATATATATTTTATATAAAGATGCATTCTACAGAGCATAACTGTTTTTATGGGCAAAGCTTGCTACATGGATCACGTACACTGTGAATTTAGCAAATTCACCTCCCCCTTATCTTCACTACAATACAATGCCTCCAAGCACTACACATATCAAGTACTTCATGTATTTCTCACTTTCCCCATATACTTTTTTTGTATATTTTTTTTCTTCACAAAATAGAATGTCACGCACTAAAGCCTAACCCAAAAACTCAGCATTAACCAAATCAGCTGTGCTAAAGTCATGTTCTCACACACACAGAGGAGTTCACCAACTGAAACCACTCGGGTAATACCCATTAGCAGCAAGCATCAGGGTCAATGTAACATTGACCGTCTGCAGAAGGTGGTGTTCACCTGGTCACACAGCAGCCATCCATCAGTGAAGCAGTCTGCATCCCGATAGCAAATATAGCACACATTTTGCAAAGCTGATTTACTTTTTCAGGGGTTTTTTAATTTATTTTATGAGATAGTTTATTAGATTAGCAACCCCCTGCCCCCAAAAAACCAAAACAAAACCCAACAATCATCCTCCTCCCCACGTCCCCTCCAAAAAAAGAAGCACCCCAAACAAACTAAAAACCAAAACCCTAGTACTCTGGAATATATCATTGTTTTGTTCAGAACATCTTTAATCCAGGTTCACCACTGGAACAGGTTCTGCAACACAACATCTTGAGTCAGTAGGATTCATTCTGGAAGATCATGTTGAACATAGAATCATAGAATTGTTTAGGTTGGAAAAGACCTGTAAGATTATGGATTCCAACTGTTAACCTAGCACTGCCAAGTCCACCACTAAACCATGTCCCTAAGTGCTGTGCATTTGTTTATACATTCACAAACATCTCTCCATTAGAGGAGTGCTGGTGGGTGTTATGGAAAATGTTATATAAGGATTTTTGTAATGGCACTAGAGTTAAATAAGTTTCCTTAGCTTGTAGGAGTTTTATAACAATTACAGGGCTTAGTGGAACTTCCCAGTTTCCTTACCATGCTTTTATTCCTATGCTTCCTGTGGAAATGCAGAGATCCCGCAAGACTGAAAGTCTTCCTTTAATGACAGGCTACAGTTTTATGTAGACTACCACCACTTTTTCCAAACTCCCTATCTGTCAGTCCCCAATGCACTGACCCGAGGTCCAGTGCAAGCTTTGATAGCAGAGAGCTTAAAGGTGTCTGGCTGCTGCACTTCCCCTTCTCTTGCCATTGTCATAATATCCTTCAACACGAGCTGTTACAACTCAGGGGCTTATTCTTTCAGATAATGAAGTCAGCAGATAGTATTAATTTTTGGAGAGGGATGAGAAGAGGTGGAGAATCTGTTTCACACTCACTTTGTTTCTAACCGATATAGTGACTTCTTATGTTACATGAAAGATAAACCTTGCTTTCAATTTCTCCTGCTGTGCTTGTCACTTTTTAATTGGGCATGATCTGATAGAGTAATTCGCACTTTCACAGTTCAGTCCTGCCCCTACATGTAATTTTACAATGCCCTTGAAGCACACAGCTTAATATATCAGCATTATTCAATGACAAAAAGTAATGGACAAGAATACACCACTAGTCAAAAGTAGGTCAGTAAAAAGCTAACGCTCATTTGGAAATCACCTCACATCACTAAACCCTACTCTCTCCTGTCAAATGTTTTAACTACATTAAAAGAAATGCAAACTTTGCTGCTGAAAGAGAAAGCTACCCAGACTAGCTTTGTCTCCTTGCCGCCTTCTGCATGTAATTGGAAGAGCTCTGACCTGAAGATTTTGCTGGAAGGAAAATGCTGCTTAAAAATCTGATGGAGGTTACTTCCATCGTAACAAACTGCAAGCAGCACAGCAAGAAACACAAAAATACTTTCAGCCTTTTAGATCATCCATCTGAAACAGAAGACAAGCAACAAATTAGCAGATTTTTTTTGTTCTAATTTAATGAATCTATTCACCATCACTTCAAAGCAAAAAACCGCAAACAGGAAGCTGTGCGTGCCTTCAATCTAGCTAAGAAAGTACTAGATGACAGAGAAAAAAAGTAATAATAATTTATGAGATTCTGTTCTGCATAAACATGCCAAATGGTTTATTTTTACATTTAAGTGAACGGGATTGCTTTTTTCATCGGTTCTCTGGGGATTTACATGTTTAGTTCATATTGGCCTTGAGGGGAGTTATTAAAATAAAAAAGTATAAACACTCATGGAAGATCAGACACCAGGGGTTTTGCTAAGATTAAAAATAGACTTTTCTTGTGAAGCCTTAATTGAAGAAAAGTGATTCAGCATTTCTTTGTCTTATTTTATCATATATTTTTCTTCCTGCTTACAGCAGCGAAGTCTAGTCTTGGAATCATACAGAGCTGAGGAGCAGCAGTGAGGTCCTGTCATGGGCTTGTAGTTGCCACAGAGCATAAGACTGCCATTTTAGAACCTGCATAAAACTCTTCCAACAATTAACCTACAAAGAGTTCTTTTAAAATAATGTCATGTGTTGTTTCTCATTTGAAAGTAGCCCCTCTGGGGTAATGTTATATCTCTACCTTAAAAGTATTATTTGAGCCTGCAGCTGAAGGTGTATCATCATTTTTACCCTTCAGTCTTGGTCCTCACAAATCAAACTTACAAAGACCTATGGACTAAGACATATGCTTTGCATTCTATGATCAGTATTTTCAAGAACTTTCTAAAACTGAGTATCTGACTGGAGACACCTTGAACCTAGTGTCCATATAGAAGCTCTGGATGTGGATGCTTGGCACCTCAGAAGAATAAAAAATTGCATTGAGTCCCTCAAAATATTGGCAGACAGTATCACAGCAGTTTTTAAGTGCTAGTCTACAGGTCTATAGTCCTCTACCAGACTAATAATCCATATCTTGAGTCCTGGAGAAACAAAGTTTAAAGTTAATTTTTTGCCTTTCATTCTAAAAGGCATTATTTCTTTTCAATCTTCACACACACACACTTTTTCTTTTTTATTTTTTCAGGGAGACAGGGGAGGTGTATAATCACACACATTTTGACACAAAATCAAAAGCTGGAAGAGCTGCAATGGCTGCTAGCAGACCTGGACCCAGCGTGAAAAGAACTTCCAGACATTACCCGCCTGCATGACAAACCAGCCTAAACAATTATACTCTCTAACCCACAAGCATTACACTTCTTCTCAAATACTTTATTAGTCAGGTAAAGCAAAACTCCCACTGGCTTCAATAAGACTTTTAGCAAACTTAAGGATCTAGGATGAAATTTGGCTCTTAAGAGTGATATGAAAATAGAAGTAACTGCATGGACATGCATCGATCCACCTGTGGTGAACTCTGAAGGCAGCACTGGGTGTGAACAAGGTTAACAGACTGCTTGTCCTGGCACTATTTAGAAATGATCATTAATTCTAAGAGAAAGGCAAAAGCAGAACATGATTAGTTAAAAACATCTGATGTTTTGTTGTGGAAGATGTGCTGCATTGATGTGTGAAGTTGTGGTCTGAAAAACTGTGGTAACGCTTCAATATATTGAAAGGTTAACTTGAAAAGCCAGTCAAACTTCAGAGATGACATCTCAGCTGCTCAGCTACATGTCAAGATGATTTATCAAGCCTCAGTAACAAGACTTTAGAGTACAGAATGGTAAGGAATTTTGCATCTTGCAGACAGACAGTGGAAAAACCCAAAGCTCTGCGTAAAGAACAACTGCCTCTCTCCACTGAATTATTCCCAGGTAATTCAAGTAAAAAGAAGAGAAAAGGCCAGGATTAAAGAGAGGAAAATAGGTGGCTTGATGAAGACGTGCAAATACTCCAAAAAGGCTAACATTCTGGGTCAAGCCAATCAACCAAATTCTATTCTGGTTCACTGACTGTCTTCCAGTAATGAAGGAAATACTCTTGCAGCAATCATACTTTGTTCTGAGGAGTGTGCTAAACCTCTAAATATCACTGCAGAATGGCACAAAATTAACCCAGGGAAATTATTGCCACCAGAGATGAGGTGGCCAAAATTCAGGGGAAGTCTAAATGGATTGGATATTCTGTGAATAGGAAGACTACATAAAGGTGAACTGGAAAAACAAAAAATGGTATCAAACATCTATGACATTAAAGCCAAATATTTAAAGACATAACCCAGTCTTACTTGATGGAGTTGAAGATATTATCTGCCTAATTGGAGATGATGTTGTAACTCAACCAAAAAGGTGTTTTCCTACCGAAAATATCTGGCATGGAGAATAGGATACTGCCCTGCCACACAAATGCAAAGCTGTGCTTTGCAGTGACATGCCACCAGTTGTTAGATCAAGCACAGCAGTTCTGCTGGATCCGAGTTGTATGAATGCAGCAAGGCCACACTATATGGGGCTCCCAGACAGCCTCAGTCCCCCTGGATGGAAGAGTCTGCAGCAACTGCTGGGTAATTCAGTAACGCTGATCTTAACATAATCCCACCCCACAAGAGGACAGGAGGCATTCACGTATCTATTGTCAAATGCCACTCCACTGCTTTCACAGCTCCCAGAGGGATGCAGTAAGTTACATCATGTCCCTATGAAGATTTCTGCTGTCAGTTTCAGTTGCCTCTCCAGCACTGGACAGTCAACTGCTCTGATACCACAGTGCAACTCTTCCAATACATAGAAACAAAAAATTAAAGGTTCTACCTTGAGTATCACTGTCTTAATATATTTTGCTCACTCTTCCATTTAATATCTTGTAGTACGGTACCACTGCATACCCTTGTAAAAATATGAGAAGTAAAAAAAAAAATATATGAAGAACAATAAAGAAATACAAAGTTGGCAGAACACAGGAGAGCATAGATTTTCCCACTTACGCTGCACTGAATCATGAAACGGAGGAAAAGTACAGAGTGAACAATTCCTCTTCCTCAGGAAGTTCCCTTTGGGGCTGTTGATACAGAAGGTCTACTGTTACTTTCTCTCAAACACACGGGTACATCCTGAACGGGAGGAAGAGTACAGTCTAACCTCTAGACATGCTGGGAGTGGGTGGACACTACAATACCCATGACAACAAGCTTTCTAGCTTTAGAAGAGCACAGAAAGGCCAAGCATCAGCTCATTTTGAGAGATGGAAGTGTTTTACACATAACAGAAGCAGGCAATGAACATGCTCCATCTGCTTGTCTGTCTGCCCTCAATGTATTTACAGCTGGCTTAATTTGTAGCCCTTGGTAGAACAAGGAATTTGAGCCTGCAACTAGTGAACCTTGCCTTTGATGTAAAAAAATTAGTTAAACATATATATCATAGAGAAATTATTGATTTTAACAGAAAACACGTCCTGCCCTCAAGTTAGATGTCAGGGGAGATATAAGGTATAGAAAAATCTCAGCATGAACAAAAGTTTGACAAAGAAATAAAAAGCAGAAAACTAGACCTTATAAAGAGAAATATCAAGAGGTGCCAACAGCTCTGCCTACAACAACTTACAATTGTGTCTCTCTGGGCATGGCACAAAAGGTTTGCAAGGCAGAGGAGGAGAGGGAGGGAACCACCCCTCAGAAAAAGGTGCTTTTGAAAAACAGACATTCCCAGAATTTACCTCCTAAACCTTCTTCATTGTATGTGGTACTTTTCATCTAAAGTGACAGGTGACCCTTCAAGTTCTGTGATGATTAAATTGCCTAAATTGAAGGGAATTACCATACCTTCACAGGTTTTCTAAGCTGCTTTCAGATTTCTGTAAAATCTGGTGAACAAGACACACAGCAGTTCCTCCCATGCTACATGTGGGAGGCAGTGGGGGGGAAAGCAGGCAATTTACTTTCTAAGAACCTTCAGTAAATAACCTACCTTTTAAAAAAAAAAAAGAGTCCACTGAAATTTTATGAATTGTTTTATTATGAAGCATATTGCTTCTAAACTAAAGGGCCTGTAGGTGAAACGTTGGCCTAGCAGTGACCAGAGCACTGGAGTTACATGACAACAGACCTGCCTTGATACGTTAAGTAGTTATACAAAATGGGAGGGGTTCTAAAGTGATCAATGCAAGACTACCCACCGGTCCAGCCATGGGTTTGGAGTAGCCTCCAGGCCTTCCAACTTAACCTTCTCTTCTGCGTGTACAATCCTCTGCAGTCCTCTCTGTATATTTGCAGCCTATTAGTTCTGTTCTCTGCTGACCATCTGTTCAGACCCCCCCCCCCCCCCAAAAAAAA
>NW_015090922.1:26393786-26461038 GCF_001431845.1 Calidris pugnax
AAAAAAAAAACCCAAAAAAACATTTTCTCTTTTCTCATTTCTCTTCATAAAGCAAAGCCTAAACATCAAGGAGAGCCGTGTGTCCAGCTTGCCCTCTGTAGATTGTCAGCAGTCACATAAGATCATCTGGAAATCATTACGCCAGCTAACAAGGCAACCAGACATGTGCATAGGCACCAAAAGAGTTCAAACTTGTGACTTGAATTGTCACAAGTTTTTTCCTGAAAGATTTATTTTAACACTCTTAGATAAAACAAAAAGTCCCAGAATTAGCTATTTATACAGCTATCCAAGAGACACAACAGAGTACAATTAGGCTTTATGCAGGAGCTAAGCTCCATGACAGTAACTGACAGCAGCTAATGCCTATATTATGAAAAGGAGGAACAGTTCAAACTTTTTTTTGTCTGAGCAGACAAACTGTAAGACAATTTTTGGCTTAACAAGATACCTTCTGGCTAACAGGGATGATCCATAGACGATGGGACATACGTCACAACCGTTCAACAACATCAAGGCTTCTAAAACTCACAGTAGCTGTTTTAAATTCTCCCACAGTGGCTGTTTTGCTGAAGTTTTAAGTATTCATTTTTACACTTAGTGTTTTAATCCCTGAATTGCAACCAAAAATGATATTAAATTAGTAATCTGCTTCGGCTTTTTAATTTAAAGTCACATAGGAAAGACAGTCAAAGATTTCTTTGAATCATTCCAACCCCTCCAGAAATTTTTTTCCAAAAGTACTCTGCAAAATTGCATGCTAATCTTAATATTGCTAATTCTCTTTTTCCAGCTCAACATGTTGGCTAGTCAAGCTATACAAACTAGCAAGAACCCGGGCACCTACAGAGAGAGTGCGAGCTCTTGGCCAGAGGATAAAATAGATTTCAAGAAATACAATTATCTAATGCAGAAAATGTCTGTGCTCAACACTTCTTTATGGAATAAAAACACAACACTACAGCACAGCTGAAAAAAAAAAAATAAACTGGAATGTACTCCTAAACGCTACAACAGAATCTGGCTACTAAAAGAGATGAAAGGGAAAGCTTTGAAAAGCAACAAAAAGGGAAAAAAAAAGGTGTTAAAAGAAAGCCATTGACAAAGCAGAACGACAAGCATGTATCTTCACTCCAGTAGAACAAATAGCTGCTAATACAACAGTTCTTGAGATTATTTTAAAGGAAGCAAAGCAGAGCTCAAAAGTATATACTGAAGGTTAGAAGTAGTATAAATTGCAATAGCAATGAGAAAGAGCACTATTCAGCATTGCAAGCTATTTTTTAACAACCTTGAAATGACATCAAATGAAGCGGTGAACTTCCTGTACCAACGCTTACAAATGATAACTGCAAATAGCACTAACTTGCGTTTTTTGCACTGCTGTTCTCTCCAAGGATCTAGAACAGGTCTTCAAACCACAGAGAAGCAGCGATTTCTTTTTTGAAAAAGCCAAAAAAGCCAAGTGTCCCACATAGACCGATATACTGCAGTTTTCAGAAACGCTTCGTAAAAGTACTTGACTGCTGTTTGCTATACAAGGCATTTTTTTCTGCAATGCAATTACAGGGCTTCTAAACAAGAAAAAACATGAAGCTGCCCAGCAGAGAGCTTGAGCAGAGCTCATTCTGTAGCCATACCAGGTACAAGGAGGAGACAGCCATAATAGATTGCTTTCCTTAATCCCTAATGATCTTTACCCTGGCCCCCTCCTGGTGTTGTCCTGGACAGACTGGAGAAGCAGGCCTGTGTGAACCTCATGAGGTTCAACAAGGCTAAGCACAGGGTCCTGCACCTGGGTCGGGGCAACCCTCAGTACCCATACAGGCTGGGGGGAAAGGGACCAAGAGCAGCCCTGCTGAGGACTTGGGGTACTGCTGGATGAAAAGCTGGACATGAGCCAGCATTGTGCACTGGCAGCCCAGAAAGCCAACTGCATCCTGGGCTGCATCAAAAGAAATGTGGCCAGCAGGTCGAGAGAGGTGATTTTTACCCCTCTCCTCCACTCTGGTGAGACCCCACCTGGAGTACTGTGTCCAGTACTCAGGACAGGAAAGACTTGGACCTGTTGGAGCAGGTCCAGAGGAGGGCCACAAAAATGATCAGCGGGCTGGAGCACCTCTCCTATGAGGACAGGCTGAGAGGGATGGGATTGTTCAGCCAAGAAAGGAGAACACTCCAGCAAGACTGGTTGCCACCTTTGAGAACTTAAAGGGAGCTTACAAGAAATATGTGGACAAACTTTTTAGCAGGCACTGTTGCAATAGGAGAAGATTTTAAAATGAAAGAGGGTAGATTCAGGCTAGATATAAGGAAGAAAGGGTGGTGAAACACCAGAACAGGTTACCCCGAGAGGTGGTAGATACCCCATTCCTGGAAACATTCAAGGTCAGGTTGGACGGGGCTCTGAGCAACCCCATCTAGTAGAAGATGTCCCTGTTTATTGCAGAGGGGTTGAGCTAGATAACCTTTAAAGGTCCCTTCCAACCCAAACTATTCTATGATTCTACATGATCATGCAACCTGCACACAACTGCTTATGAGTTTCATTGAACCCATCAATATTTGGCTATGCTTGAGGTATCAATGTAAACATCGTGGTTTTTACCATCCAAGTGGTGCTTTAAAAGCCTCTCTGTTACTAACATGCAAAGCTGGAGCAGAGATTTACAAAATGTAATTGGGAAAATTACAGCAGCTGAGCAAAATAGATGTAGCTACAAGAATGTATGTGCACTAAGTGGTCATAACTAATCCTGAGCACCCAAAAGGGCACTCACAGACACAAGTGTGCTCTGTTGAGTGGGCAGACTTTTTTTGAACTACTTTCAAGACAGGATAATTAATTTAATTAGCTGACTTAAAAATACTGCTTACAATATGAAATCTTTGTTAGCTGTCTTATTAACTTTCTAGTGCAAAACTCTACTACACTAGAGCTCTTGAAAGCAACCGCTTTAATATCTGTATGTTAAGGTGGTCCCAATGGAGATGTAAGACTTCCCATAAGATGACAAAGAACATTTTATAAGTGAGTTGCACACACCACTTCCAATTGCACAATAAACAAGGGATTCCAATGGAAGACAAAACATACTACATTGCAAATGACCACGTAATTTTCACCTATGTTACTCTATATTCATACTTTCTTTCCTTGATATTCTCTTCTGACACCAGTCAGACATTATTCTGCATCTTCCCCTTACCTAGGCAAAATATGAAGTAATTGAGCTATCTGTAACCTTTAAAAAAAAAAAAATAATATACATACTTAATTCATTGGAGAGACTGTAAAAAAACTAGCCTTATAACTAGTTCAAAATTTCTTTCTAGATTGAAGCAGTTTCAGCACCAATAGAAAAATCTTTTATTTGAATTAAACTCTAAGAACTCTGTTTGAGTAATGCCCATAAAATAAGGGAATTAAAGACCTTGCCTTTCACATGGAGTCTCAGCATTGCTATATCGTAAGTATAATGAGTGGATTCAATCTTCAAAGCAGCACAATGCTTTAATGCAGTGACTGCTTATTTTTTTCTTCTTCACCAAAAGTAACAGTTTCTGCTGGAGCTGATACTTTCCTTTACTATGATTTTTTTTTTTTTTTTTTTTTTAACATATTGTTTGCCATATTACCCCAGGTGTCTCCCTCTCTGACTCCTACATTGTTTGGGTCTCATTTTCTCCTCCATTCTTCTTTTTTCTTTCCACTCCTCTGCCTTTCAAATTTCTCTTTTTCAGTTCTTGTCCACTTTGTTCCTTTTTCTAAAGCTGTAAATCATTCATTACCATGGGGAATTTTACTTCTGGTTTTGCTCTCTGCACCAAACTTGCGGTGCTTAAGCTACTGACAGAAAAGAAAACTTTTAGCACAATTCTAATAAGGACTGCCTTAAGGACCAGTAGTTTGTGGACACTTTAGTGGTCATTCCGGTGATGTTGAAGTAACTTCCTAATGGCTGGTGTAGACTCTGTTGGGTCTGAGATGGTCTGCAGCTGATGAGCACATCACAGCCCACTTTCTAGGGCACTCTGTCTGGTTCTGAGTAGAGCCAAGCACTGCAGAGCACCAGACTGCACTACATTTTTTCAGCTCATCTGCTGCTCTTTGCTTGACTGACTGAGCTGTCAGTTGAATAGTTAGAGTGGTCTGCTTGTTTCCCCTCTCCCTGCCCACCCCCATTGAATTTTAAAGGTTGGCCCAAAATACCCACAGTCTAATAGAAGTGGACTTGTACCAACCTGTATGTTTATGCAAAGTTAAGGAACATGCAACAGTTTTCTGAACTTTAAGGTCTCCCATAAATTTTGCTGCTTATACCAGGACAAATTGTAGAAATGATAAATGCTCACACAGCAGTGCTTCCACAGTGCTGGATTGCAAGAAGCTTTTTCAAAGCAGTGCTTCTGCTTTTTAACCGTGAAACTTCCAGTAATATCAGTAGGAGTCACACAGCTAAATCCCCAAGCAACATTTTTGGAAGATGACTTATTTAAAGGAGGATTAGAAGAAAATATTTCTTACACCATTTTCCATATAACATTATCAGTCTTACATTTGGAGAAATATGGAATCATTTGCGGGAAGTACATGATTCATTGGGTATCAATTTCTCCATCCAATTAGGCTGGGCAGCTATGCTGAGTGTTTAACACATATCCATGCTTCCCCCTCTCTTTCCACAGAGTGTATATATTAAACACAAGTTAAGAGTTCTGGGTATTCAACTTTGTTGATTTTACATTCCTTTTGGGATTTAAAGTACTAGTTTGTTTAATTATTTTCCTCTACTCATCCACAGTATTGAATGACAGTAATAATGAGCTCAGAATCATTGTACAAATCCCAGTACAAACCATTCATAGTTTGCTAATAGGACATTATATTTGCATTACCAAGTTCAGTTCAAAGCACGTTGTGTAAATTAGCTCTGAGGGTTACTACCACGAATCTAAAACCAGAACATCAGGTCAATTAGCACAGCTCTAAAGCACATTAGTTTGGGTGAAAACATAAGGGGTATGATTAAAATTCAAGGAAATCTTCTCCCTTCTTGAGCTAAGTGCCTCTCAAAAGAAGTCTGGCTTCACTTCTCGGAGAGACCAGGAGGCCTCAGCAGCATGGTCTGATGGTGGTGACCCTGATGTCCAATAAACAATATTGGCCTGTTCTAAAGAGGGGGCAAAACTAACTTCCAGGAGGTGTGGAAATCCTCAGAATCCCTTAGAGACACTTTCTTCCACATCCAAATTAGAATAATAGGTGAGTTTGAGGAAGACTTGGAGGATCTGGGAATTTATCATAGAATATACTGCTTACATGAAAAATGCAACACAGAAAAGCTGTTTAGTTTCTACCACAGAGTTAAAGCTAGCACAACCAATCCCATAGCCACAGATTAAAATAAAATAAAAAAATCACAGGTTAACAACGATGAGAGCAGGCCCACATCAAATTAAGGCAGGGAGTTCCCAGTAACAAGTACTGTAGCACTACTTACCTTTTGAACAAACAACATATATATATATACACACATACACACACACACACAACTATGGAAGTAGTTAATGAACTTCAGAGACCACCTACAGTATCTTTGGATCAAACTGCTAGAACAGAAGCATATAGACACAACAGGAAAAGAGATACCTTAATGAAGTTCTACCTCAGGCTACAACTCTGTTGAAGCCAAAGGACGTCACATTAAAAATAAAAGAAAACGCCAAATGATATTGTTTTGTTCAAGTCAGTTGATTGGTCTAAACCCTTTACTCAATTCAAGGTCAGTTCTTATCAAGACAGCACAGTACATGGGCTATACCTCTGCCCAGCCAAAGATGATCTTAAGATTCATTCCTTGAATCGTTTTTGGGGTTAGCTTCTGAAATTTTAGCTAAACAATGGCCTTATAAATCTGCCTATTCTGTAAACACTAACCCATAATACATTTTTCTCTGCAGAAACATACTTGAATTAACAGCTAGATGACTTCAAAAATTATATCATCTTAAACCAAATTGTTGGATTTGAGACTGTACAAAAGAAATCATTCAATGGACAGATTTCATAGTAAACTGCATAAAAATGGTCATTCCTCATACACTGAGATGGATAGAGTTGTGACACAGAGGAGGATTTAATCATTAATATTTATAATTCCTTTCTCTGTATCACATATGCACCTGTTTGGCAACTGCCTAATGGATCTATAAGCAGCTGAACTCACTAAAGCTTCTGACAAGCCGTGGAAGAAATGACTGTGATATATACAGAACCAGGTAGAAAGGTATAAAAAAGAGATACTGGAAAATGAATTTGGATGTTTGAGTCAAGTACCTCTGTGAAATGCTTCCAGGTCGATGAACTTGACCAGCTGAATAGCTGTAAACCTCCTGGTGGATGAAGCAGTGAGAACAAAAGGATTTGCCTGTATGAGACACTGGGCATGCTTTTTGGGAGAAAACAACACACAAATACACAACAGATTCCACCCTACCTGCAATGTAAACTGTTGTGTGAAACAGAAAATAGGCTTTTAGTGAATTATAAACAGCTGGCAAGGATTTATGAACACTCAGTTGGGCGAAAAATGCTTTATATGGAAGTCAGTAACACATGAAAAATCAGAAACCATACATAAATTGAAAGAAAATGAATGTATTGTTAGAATACAAATGAAAGGCATGTTTCAGAAAGAAAACGCTGTAAGATGCTTACTATTGCATGAAAACTCAGCAGCAAAAACAAACAAGCTACAGTGCCCAGCAAAGTAAAAGCTATTTGGTATAAGTGCATCTGAAACCAGGTAGAGTAATAAAAATCAACAGACTGCTTATTATATCTACCTATTTAGTACAGTAGGAGGGCCTAGATTAGCCTTAGAAGGATTAGATTATGAGCACAAATGAATTTGCAGAGGCAGGGAAGCAACATTACTGCACAATTCAATAGGTTCTACTGTGAAGAAAATTCTGAATTGGAATTCTCCAAATTTTGTAAAATCAACTCCTAAGTTATTTTCTTTCCTTATTTCAATTAGAGCTGTTCATTTCAATTTGCTGTTCTTTTCCATTGAGTTCTTGATAGCTAATGTTTCTTCCATCACATTTTATACCCATTACAGAGGCAAAGAGACGGGCAAATAATTTCTTTGGGGGTGGGGAGGAAGATTTTCTGTCAGTTTGCCTTTTTATATCCCCACAGAAACATCAATTAGAAGTTTCTCTTTAACATGTATAGGCACACAAATGTATGGGAATTTGTGTCAGACTTTTCTTCAAGATGCATCTACTCAGGGTCAGGGCAAGCACTGAGGGGAAAAACAGCTTCTCTCTGCTTTCTCTGTTTCACGCAAGACTGTCAGTCTACTATCACTTCCCTAATGAGTGGTATAACTATTATTCCGACTTGTGCATTATTCCAATTTTCAGCATTTTTAAAAGCAAATTATCCAAAGAGAAAGGAGATGTCCAGAGGGGAACCATTCGCTAAGAAAACACATTTGAGTCGTAGCAATTAAATACTTACTTTCTAAAAAGTTGTGAGGCAGAATTGATTAATAATGATTCATTTCAAATTATCTCAGAGAACCTTCTTTTTTCTTTTTTTTTTTTTAAATTAGCTTCATTCTCCTTGGTCTTCCCCAGAAGATATTTAAACAGAACCAGCAGCAGGAAGCAAGCACTGCTTCACTGAAACTGGAAGTAGAACACGTCAGCAAGGGAAAATACAGCTACCTAACTTTGATTTCTGGAATTGCATCTTTGCTCAAAATATATTCCTGTGGGAAGTCACATGACATTTGGACAGCTTTGATTCTTCGAAAAGCATTAACATACCGATGTTTTCATAAATTTTTTTTAACAGAGTTTTGACCTCTTGTTCTTCCACCAAATCAGACGATCTGTAAGAGTTCTTGGACACCTGAACTAGTCAGACAACAGGGGGCCAGGTGCGGTCATTTCAGAAAACCTGAACAATTCTACTGCTGTTGCCTGAAGTTGCCATCTCTTCCTCCTGCACTTCTTAGTGATTTCTTAAAATCCACTCTCTAAGGTTTGAGGAGTTCTCCTCAAAATTTTTTCCATCTTGTCTTCAGTTACTACTGTAGTCATCCATTTTCTACTTGCAAAACAAGAATTTCTCGTTCCTGAAAGTTCAGGACCAGGAGCATACTATGCAGCAGACACCCCAGGGGACGGTCTCCAGCTCAGAGCACCCTGGCAGGACTCGAGCCCTACAGAAAGTGAACAGTGCCACCTTCTGACCCACTGCCCTGAGCTTCTGGGCCATGCCAGCCTTCTGCAGTCGGCCAGGCATGTAATGACCTACCCAGATTCAGATGGCAGGACAGACCTGTCCAGCTTGCACAGTGCAAGAAGGAATGGAGAGGCAGAAAAAAAAGAAGGCAAACAGAGAGAAGCCCTTGCATAACATCCATAACATCTTCTGTCAACCTGCCACAAAAATCACCTTGCAGTCTAGAAAGAATCATCTTTGACTAACCTTTTATCTCCTGACATCCTTAGCTAAGCAATTAACAACAAAGGCATTAAATGACATTGGACTTCTTGTATTTGAGTTGTACTGTTTTGAAACTTTATCAGTTCTGAAAGGTGTTAATGTAACCTGCTTTCTACTGGGGCATAGGAAATATAACATAGATATAACTCATTCCATCTATAACAAAAATAAAAGTCCTTATCCTACCTCGTCAATTATTTGAAGAACACTAGTTGTTTTGACTAAACTGTTCAAGAAACAGACTCTACAGTTTTAGCATTTACCTACAGTGTATCTTTTATTTACAGTGCTTTCTAGGAAAGGAATGCTACTCTCAAGTACATTTTTATGATGGACTTCAGTTTTCCCTAAGGACAATTTCATCCTTAGAAACAACACAATAATGCAAAGATCATTTAGACAGCGGAAAAGTATACAGGCACCCTAATAGGTTATAAATCCTTTCCACAAACTTCTGCTGTTTTTTTAAGACTCTTAAATTATCTCTGATTGGGTAGTCATGGCATTCCAGTTGTAGAGGAAGGGACATATGGACAGCAGAGAAAAAAGAATCCTTCACTGTTCAAAAAAGTCTATTTCAGGAAAAAACTACTTACAATAAGCGCAGAGGTAGCAATGTACTTTGGCTAGTGCAATGGGAATTCTAGCTGATGGGAACCACAACTGTTTCAGATCAAGGAGCTTGAGAGCACCATGATAGCTTGCATGTCTGGACCATATTTAGGGGCAAATCTCAGCCTCTTTTAAGTGTGCTTTGTCCACTGCGACTGCTGAAACAAAGCGAGGATTCTCATTTTTGCCTAAAACAGTGAGTGGATGAAATGTCTTCTGGACTGGTCAGAATAGTTGATAGAAGACTCCTTTAGGAATTATCTGCTGGCAGAAAGAGAGCAGCTCTCAGGCTACTCAGGCTTTTTCTGCCCAGTATCAGATGATCCCTACACAGCAGCCTCTAGATGATGGCTGCACGTTACCTCTTCCAAGAGAAAGTTCCTGTGGCAACGAAACGCTCAGCATCTTGCCTTTAAATGAGCACCATTTGCTGCTGGACTCCAGAAACTAAGTAATGTTCTTCATGGAGAGAAGAATTGTTTCACCATTTCACAATTACGTGAACATACCCGGGAAGACAGGGGTATTTGCCAACATTAGCCAAAACAGGAGCTGAATCCATGTGTCCAGCTGCTCAGTTTTTTGCTCTAAACTACACACTGCTTCAACAGACTCACAGTCTATTAAAAATATAACCAAAATTAAGGTCACTTCTGGAGCTTCATTTCTAAAAGCATTACCAAGATGAAACCAAATCCCATCCCTTAGCTGTAAAAGAGGATAAGCTGCATCCTGCCAACACACATTTCACCACAGGTGATCTGTCGGATCTTTGTGTCACCTAAAAGACCAGAATGATTCAGAAGTTCAGTGGGGATACCCTCAATACCATAAATAGTCAGTGTTCAGGGAGATTGCTTTCCAGCCTCCTGCACAGGGATATGCCACTGCTCCCCAAAGGAGACCTGTCACATGCCAACAGTTCGTGGAGGGCAGGGCACCCTAGGTGGCAGATTTGTTGACCAGTTCTGATTGACAATGCCTACCAAGGTGGCCCTCAAACTCTCTTCAAAGGCAGCGTGTAACTTGCAGAGGTTAAAGCAAGAAGTTAATCAGCTAGTACATACCACAGAAACACACTCTCACTTCTCTCATCCTCTCAGCAGGGCTCTGCTTCTAACCTGCTTTTTTCCCCTCATTTTTTTCCCACTTCCATTCACCCTTCTCCAAAAAGCTGTTAACAAAGGTGTCTCATCTATCTGCAGTCACGGCATTAACTATCTGCATGGATTGTCTATGTTCCTGTAGAACAAGTGTCAGCATTCACCTTAACCCAGAAAGCACAATCAGAACATTTGCAGCTAAGGTGGACTGGTCAGGAAGGCAGCCTTTGGGGAAGGAGTCATGTCAAGGCATATCATGGCACAGGAGCTGCTGCAGAGAGGGGATTAGGAGGTACCAGGGCACTTCGTTTTGAAGCTGACAGATAACTGTTGGAAGACAATGGGGAAGACAACAAAACAGAAATGGGAAGATCCCCTGGCAGAAAACAAAATTCCCTGTCTGTTCTGGACGGACATTAAGGTCTCTGCGTCTTTGAAAGAAAAGCTGATATAAAATAACTTCAGCAAAATCCTGTTCTAGCTACATTCCTTAATATGCTTCCAGCTCAACACTATTATCCCCTCACATACTTAAATGGCCAATACATACAAAGGCCGATGCCAGTGTGAACAGCTGTTCTTAGTGCTGCATCAGCACAGCCCATCACAGTCATTTTCCATAGGACATGATCAGGAACACCCAATCCAAGCAGAAGCCAAGTGATTTTTCAATTCAAGGCTATTGTTTAGATTTCTTCCTATTGCTATAATTTTTCACATTTCCCTTTATCATTTCAATGGAAATTCTTCCTCCCCCACCAAGCACAATGTTTTCAGACTTTTTGGTAGAACTAATGAAAAAATAAGGAGATCCCTCAAAAATTCCCTCAAAAAACTTATTTCTGTTCTGATTGGCTTTAGCTAAGTTGAAGTATTTGTTGATTTAACAGTGGAATGAAGAGGTAAAAAGAAAAACAGGATATCCTCAAGAATCAATACAACACAAAACACAAAGAGGAAGGGGGACCCACCTTAGCAGAAGCAAGTGTCTTCACAAATGACTTATCTTAAAAACATCAAAAATCTTCAAAAAAACCCACAAACCAAGTTCAAGATTCAAGTTTCAAGCACTTCTAGGTTGTCTAGGTGTGATATTCCTCATGAGAGACAGAAAGCCCTCTCCTTTCAGAGAAGGCACGTGCACACTTAGAAAAGCACAGAAAGAAAAAAATAAATCACCTACCCCACTACTCACTCTGACATTCATTTTTAGTCAGTTTAGTTACTAATTCTCGCACTGATGGTATTCTGCTTTGAATCTTTTCTCCTGGTCATCTGCTAGGTGATCATAACACAAGAGATCAGCATCTCTTAGCCCTTCCAGCTCTTGTGGAACAAAACTACAGCTCCAAGATCTCTTTAACTGCTTTTCCTAAGCCGTTAAACCTTTCTCTAATAATAATGGGTTTTGAGTTCAAAAACTTCCCATAGTACTGAGTGATGTCACTAAAGCTCTGCTTCAAAATAGCCCCAAAACATCAGCAAACTGCATGAAAAATAATGGCAATTAAAGGCAGGACCCTCTTTAAATTGTTGTGAGGAACAAGAAGCAAAACTGAATTTCTCAAGAAACACAGTCTTTTCATTCCAGAATTTAAAAGGATTCTCTCATCTTTTCCATGAAGCTTGTATCAGATTTGACATAGAGAACGCCGGAAGAAATTACCAATGGGGTGAGGCATTGCAGATTGAATCAAAGAGTTCAAATAGATAGCGCTCACAGTACTGCCACCGGGGAAAAAAAAGAAGCAGAAATCTCTTTGCCTCAATCACAGCTCCTTTGTCCACCTGCACAAGACTCTAAGACAGGCTCTGGAAGCCTACTGCTTCAGCTCCTGATGAGCATTCATGGTTCACAGTAGGTAACTGGTACAAGAAGACGTAACAAGGATAGAACAAGGGGTCAGAGGGTTGAGCTCCTCTTAATGACAACCCATATGGAAGGGGAAGTCAAATACAAATCATAGTGGTTCTGGGGCTCAACTGGAATACACAAAATGGGCTCAGATGAGATAACAGTGCTATAGCAGTAGTTTTCTTGTGTAATACCCTTAATACAACACTAATACAAGTAAGCACAGATGGATTTATGTTTATAATAAATTTAAGAAGCAGGAATTAACAATTTTCTTTACTGAATAACACTGTTTTCAGATGAAACTTAAAAATGTATGATTCTCAGTAGCACTAATTTGCTTTTTTGAAAGAACAGCACTCTTATTAATAGTACCTTTACTTCTTACAGTTTTGTATAAATTAAGCAATAAAACACAAAAACACAAAACATGAAGAAACAATTATGTAGTGCAGTACAAATATACTATATTTTTCTCTTTAAATGCTTTAGAAGCCTCTGGAAAAAGCATAAAACAAAGAAAAAATTTCAGGTCAGATGAGGATAGCTTTATCCCGTCTTGCTAATAAACAAGACTTTGTGCATACTGCCTCAGAATGCTTTTTATCTAGTTAACACAAACAGCTTTGATATGGGAATTAGGGACAAAAATCATTGCTTGCTAATCTCTTATTTTCAGTTGAGATAAACAAAAAACTGTGATGGGCAGCTTAAAAACATTACTGTTTACTTGTAGAAAACGTATCCAACTGTATCTAAAAACATTCCTAAAGTTCCATGTAAGCGAGGAGCATTCGATAAAGTCTGTTAGATATCACATTTCAAAGAGAAAAATAATATGGGTTTGGACTAGAGACATACACACCAGTAATATCACGGAAAGGATTTAAAAGCAGGGCTACTTCAATGCAGTCAAATTATTCTTCAAGAAAAGAAAAAGTTTGTAAATCAGACTTTTCTCTTCCTAACCAAGTCTTTCACTGTTCTGGATGTTATTAACAGATCATTTTAGCTCAGCAGTAAAGGCACATCAATTCGAATTACATATTTTTGTGAGTTCAAATCACCTTGTCTGGACTCAGGCAGCTCCAGACTCTGAATACTTGCTACACCTGGTGAGGAAGCACCTGACTTCACAAAGGCTTCTATAACACGTCAGTGATTGCCCCTGCACTGCTGGACAACGTCTGCCATCCCACAGCTGGATCTCTTTGGATTTCCTCTCTCTCTCTCTCTTTTTTTTTTTTTTTTTTTTTTTTTAAGCCAACACTGGTATTAGAATCATTTAGGTTTGAAAAGACCTTTAAGATTATCAAGTCCAACTGTTAACCTAGCACTGACAAATCCACCATGTCCCTAAGCACCATATCTATGCGACTTTTAAATACCTCTAGGGATAGTGACTCAGCCACTTCCCTGGACAACCTGTTCCAATGTTTAATAACCCTTTCTGTGCAGAAATTTTTCCTAATGTACTATCTAAACCTCTCCTGGTGCAACTTTAGGCCATTTCCTCTTGTCCTTTCGCTTGTTACCTGGAACAAGACACCCCACCTCACTACAACCTCCTTTCAGGTAGCTGTAGAGAGCAATAAGGTCTCCCCTCAACCACCTATTCTCCAGGCTAAACAACCCCAGCTCCCTCAGCTACTTCTCTTAAGACTTGTGCTCTAGACCCCTCACCAGCTTCGGTGCCCTTTTCTGGATACACTCCAGCACCTCAATGCCTGTCTTGTAGTGAGAGGCCCAAAACTGGACACAATATTTGAGGTGGGGCCTCACCAATGCTGAGTACAGGGAGACAATCACTTCTCTAGTCCTGACGACCACACTGTTTCTGATACAGCCCCAGATGCTGTTGGCCTTCTTGGTCACCTGGGCACACTGCTGGCTCATATTCAGCCATCTGTCAACCAACATCCCTAGGTCCTTTTCTGCCAGGCAGCTTTCCAACCACTCTTCCCCAAGATTAGAACAAACCTGAGACAAAAGAACACTTTCTGGGACATATGGGTAACAATTGACCTACTCCTGCTATTTATCCAATGACCCCCCTCACAAGGAGCTCACTTTATATGAGGCCTAGAACTCAGCTGTAGAGAGATTCTTCCCCATCCCTACAGATCAAAGGGGATTTCTGGGGAGGGCTGAACCTCAGCAACTTTCCCTCACTGTCCACCAACTTTTTCCAGGAACTGATTATACCGTCAGAGCACCTCACATCCAACAAAGTCACCCGGGGTCAGACCAGGAAAAAGCAGACGCATGCAAATGGTGTAACAGCAGGAGATAGAGAGCAGCAGAAAATGCTCCAGGGAGAAATGTAATCAGATCAGTGAAGTAATAGAAAGCTTGTGAGTTGATCAGTAGCACGTGTTAGGGGAAAACCAAAGCAGAAAGTATCCTGACAGAAAGAGAACCAACCCAGCTGCAAGATGAGGCCAAGCAGCATGAACCAACCACCCACTGGAGCAGAAGGAGAAAGAAACCAAAGAGAAGAATAACAAGAACTTTATTTTTGTAGCCACAGTTGTGATTGCAAATGATTAGGCAAGCACAGTTCTTTCAGTTGCAAGCATAATACTGTGTACCAAGTGTTCTCCAGTTATAACATATGGAGATGATACACAGTTCATTTTAATGCTGCCCTTTAATATCAGCAAGCAAATGCTTCACTTTTACAATCTAAAAAAATGGGTCCTGACAGAATAAAAAATGGAAGAAACCAAGACAGGCAGCATACAGATGAAGTAATTTTTGTTGTAGAACACTGGCTGCCTGGAAAAACGTACAACTGTATTTTTGAAATATAAATTCAAAGTCAGTACCATAAGAAAAGCAGAATTTTCAGTTCATTGTTTTAGAGCCCTCAAAATCCTCTAGTCCTAGTCAAAATACAGATTGTGAGCTCTTCCTATGTTTCAGAAAAATCAATAAGTGCAGTTTTGGACCATGCCCCGTATAAGAATCTAAGTAGAAAGTAAAACTGGACAAAACAAAGAAACCTACCAAAATTAGTACACAACACCTCAGAGCTAAGCAAAGACCTTCCTCCTACAACTGAAATTAAACAATCTCTCTCCTTTATTGGTGATCCTCATTCTAAAAAAAATTTTTTACTGAGGAGTAAGGATACCAGGGAGGTTTCTACCTACACTCTACACTTCTCAGTTACTGAGTTCTTCTGAATCCTAATACTGGCTGAAGGAGATCCAATTAGTATAAAATTAAAATTTATTTCTTTGTAATTATACAGCCCATAAAATCTATTGCTTTCAGGCAGACTTCTATACATGCATGGTGACCTCACTCTCCTTATAGTTCTCTTTCCTCAGTTACAGTTGTGGTATTGTTCGCCAAGCTACAAAAGCTGAATTTTCACTAAATTCTAAGACAATTCTCATTTCTTCTGGAAAAGATCTCTATAGTTTTAGTCCAGTTATAATAATTATTATGCAAATCCCTCAACTCCGCATGGTTAACCAGCCTTAGAACTCATTACAGATTCATTAGAAACACAGTTGCTCCATCTTCTCTTTCAGATACTTTGAAATTTAATAATTACCATGAACTAGTGGATAATGCTGCAACATGAACATTATATTCATCACAAAGCTTTTGTGCTGGTGCACAGGATTCTTTCATGCCTAATTTGTTATTAATCATGCTTTAGATTATAGTCAGTGTTGCGGTTTTTTGAAAAACACTGAAAAAATTCCTTATTTGAAAAAACCAGCCTGCATCATCTTCCAAGTAATTCCCATTCTGTTCGCATATTTTACCAAAAATATCGAGACACACGTAAAAATGAATTACTCTTCAAACACCGGGGCGTCAGACTATTTCATTTTTTTTTTTAATGGGATGTAGAGAAGTTCCGATGAGAATAAGGCAACTGAGGGTTAGGGCAAGAGGGTAGACAGCTTGAAAGGGGTCGACATCAGCTACTGTGGTAGTTACGTCTCAGGGGCACAGATGCTGAGGTGAGGAAAGCGACCGGGATTCAAGACTGAGAGGATGAAATGCAATACTAGAACACCGTGCCTCAATTTACAGCAGTAAGAATTACATACTAGCCTAAACAAACAAGAAGTACCTCCAACATATTTAAGCACGAAAGTAAACTGCAAAGACATCTCAAAAGAATAAAAAGTCATAATTCAGGTGCTTTGATGCTGTTTAAATCTGGAAAAGCTCCAAGTTTCATTCTTTTTTAGGTTATTACTAGCTATGAACGTTATTGCATGCACCAGTAGTTAAATCTTAAAGGTAAATAAGGAGTGGGCCATTTAAATAAATGTTCACAGCAAAATTGGTGACTTGACACAGTCTTTGTAAGTGGAGGGGATTTTAATTAGGCAAAATTGATAGCAATGAACAACAAAGATGAAAAACAGATTTCTGCTGTGGACGTGAATTCTGCTTAAATAGTCAATGTAATCAAATGCATAGAAGGTCTTCATCCTGGAGCTGCACACAGCACTTTCCCAGGAGAGGAGCAGGGAAATTTCTCATTAACATAAGGGAATTACCAAAAGGTTTATAAAAAAAAAAAAAAAAAAAGAATAGAGTGTTTACTTCACTGTCACCAGGCCAGGCAAATACGGTGATAAGTTTCACCTATCACATAGTTTGAACCACTACAACAGCTTCATCTCTTACAATCCCTTTTGTTTGTTCCAGATAAATGAAGAAGATATCACAAAAGGTACCAAAAACGATTATCACAGCAAACTGGAGAAGAATAAAAGCAACCATGCAAGTTCACTGCAGAATGCTGATGGCAACCCAAACTTGGAGATTATATAATGAACTTCTCCAAAACTTCACAGCAAGGCTGTTTTTCAGGCAATACAAATATGCTGAAGATGGGGTGGGGGGGGAAGGGAAAAGAAGACGGAGGAAAGCAGGATGACTCATTCAGCGCTTTTTGAGTGAAAGAAGTGGCCTGTACTTGTTCACTGAAGGATAACTCACAACCCGTCTATGCCATGCTCTGCAACAAGGGAATGAAAGCAAAAAAAACCCCAAACCCTACAACTGCTAAAACTGTCAGAATTCAGAATAGAAATAAAGCATTACAAAGGGAAAACAAGAACATACAAACAGTCTTCTTTCTTTTGTGGAAAAAAAGGAGGGAAGGTCTGCAAAAAATTGCTTGCTGCATGACCAATACATTCGTATCCATACATGCTGCAATAAGCATCCCAAAAGTAGTTCTCTTAGTAACTTAGTGAAGCATGTTTTCGCACTAACAATTAAATTGTAATCGCCTTCTCCCCTAATTTCCCCAAAGAGATTCAATAAAGCAACTTCATCTGAAATACGCCATCTAGAACAACAACTAAAAAGGGTACACTAAAAACAAACTAAAATTACAGTGCAGAGGCTGATCTGACCATTAAATCTAGAGCACAAGAAGAAAATTGATACATACATTTTGAAGTGATAGCAAAACAGTCACAAGTGTATTAGAAGTCACTTGATTGCCCAACTACTGTAACAGTAAGAGAACTATCAGATGTGAAAAACACATTTCACTGAGACGTCTCTAATATTGTTTCTCTTGAGGAATGACTGATCTGAAACGCTTCCCTAAGCCACCTATTAAGTGGTTAAAATTAGCAGCACAAGTCTTCAAGTTATAGTTGTGGGGAGAAAAAACAAGTGCAAAACCCTCCTCCATAAAATCAAATGCTAGACCTTCAATGTTTAACAGGAAACTTGATCTGTTTAGAAACAGTTTCCTACAGATCTTGATGGCTACTCTTTTAAGAGATCCTGATTTTTAATTTCTTATGGTATTAACTGGCTGCCATTGGTCATTCACCTTCTTAAGTTGTAATCCTTCACTTATAATGGTATTGATATTTCCGCCACATCACTCTTCAGTATCACGGACTGGAATTTAGCAAGGAAATAAGTAGCAGGGATCAGCAAACTTCAACAGAACCATGAGATCCATTTTCCTACAAGTCTCATTTAAGTTACCAAAAATAAAGCGCTACACAATTCACCTCTTCTGGAACACAACAAAATCATTATGTGACAATTCAAATGGTAAAATAATAAAGTAGGATGGAAAAAAATAATCAGATGCTGATTTTTGATACAATGCTAAGAACCTTTTCAGACTTGGAAAGCTTGTGAAATATCAGTTGTCATCACCCCAAAAAGTGATGATGTAATTATCCCAAATCCCAAAAGTCCCTACATCTTAATTATAAGAACAAGCCCAGAGAAAACAGCGGGAAAGCAGGGAGAGCAGGGACTGGTACTGGAAGGGAGCCTCAAAGTCATTCCACCAACAGTGATTAAAAAAGTTATTCAAAGGGACAGGAGTGATATGCAGCAATTAAAGGAATGAAAACCAAGGTTCAGATTTTCCAAAGGATGCCTTGCTCTCATTTTAAGTGACATAGATATTAGGCAGTCTAACCTCCACTAACATCCAAAGGGATACCCAGAAGTGCCAAAAACTGTTCAGCGCATACAACTTCAGCTTTCAAATCACACTGGACCTTTTGAAAGCCATGACTTCTTCATTCAGTCACTAAGACATGCTTTTGTATGACACCCCTAACTAGAGCAAAACTCTCCTCAGGATAGGAGATGTGCTTGTTGTTAAGACAAACTTCCACCCCTCTCCCATTCTCTCTCTATCTCCAACAATACAGCAACATTTTTTGCCATGTAGTTTAACTGTTTTTATTGAGAATACAGCAACTTTAATTCCCAAGAGAGGTAAAGACAAGCATTGTGCAGTATATCCTGATACCAAAGTCCTGTGTCTTATGTTAAAAGTGTCCTCTTTACAGGAGACGTTTTTCTACATTATAATTTTAATTTATTCTGTAATTTCTGCAGAAATTTGTAGATAGGACATTACAGTAGTCATATAAGAAATACAATGCCATCTTAGCAAAAATGATAGACAGTGCTGACTTGTAGTTGGCAAGAATGGAATAGATTCAAAAGTAATTTACCAGTCCTTTGTGCTGTAAGTTTTGATGATGTTTCAGTAGAGATTAACGGGGAAATGTTTTGTTTTAAATACAAACTTGAAAAATACTTTCATGAAAAAGTCTAGGGAAAACTAATTAGTTGTGAATGCATTCCCTATGTTGTTACTTTTTGTTTCCAGTATTTGTTTGAAGTTTTGAAAACATGTAAGTGTTAAACTGGAAGCAATTAAGGACTTGGGAAACCTGTAGTATTGAAACCTTAGGAAAGTCTACTATGATTTGACCCAATGCACTGTTAGGTCTTTCTAACCAAGAGGAGTCATAGCAAAATGTAAAAGATTCATTTCAAACATTTTCATCTCTACTAAAATGTAACCCAAATGTAACCTAAAGCTCTCTGAGGGCACAGAATATATCATCCTGGTAATTTGTTGGTGGTCTAAGCCACTCAACACGCCTCCAAGTTCACTAACCTTTGAGTTCCACCATCAGCTAGAGCTTCCAGAGTTTAGTATCCCTGTTTTGGCAAGAGCACGATGCTCAGTGTCTATCCCAGTTATCAGTCTAGTTAAAATGTTCTGCTTGTTAGAAAAAATAAAAAAACCAAACAGATATTATCAGGAAATATTACTGCCTCTCCTTTTGGTTAATGACAAAAAGGAACAACAGTAAAACCAGGATCCCTTTCCTTCCCTGGCAGTCTGGATATTCTCCAGTAAAGTGACATCTGTCAGTCTCTATCCCTCCAGATGATAAGAGAAATTAAGTACTGCCTACACTTTAAAGGACAACCAGCTTTGCTTGGGATTTTTTTGGGAAAAAATAAAAATAAAAAACCCCTCACTTTGTCCTGTCTTCAGGAGAGTGCTGCAGACCATGAACTTAAATGGAAAGAAACATTTCCCAGAAGTTCTAGGCTACATACCTAAGCTCTGGAGAGATGCAGGGGTGAAGACTCATCTCTCTCCTTCGCCTTTCTTACTAGTTAGCTCCAAGCAGCTGCTGCAGATCCCTGTCCAAGGCAGTAATCCTCCCCAAGCACTTGCAGAATGCCCATATGCATGACACTGTGCTCCACCACACACTGGAAGGTCCAGCATCTAGAAACCAGCAATCTGCCCTGCACCATCCAGTTCTTTCAGATCAAGTCCTCAATAATTTATTAAAGACCAGTAGGAAAAGACACATCAGGTAGTCTGTGAGAGACATTCAGAGAACATTTGCCTGGCACACACCAAGGGAAAAATGAGACTAAATGATGTAACAGTCTCTGCTGGTCTCGGCCCTGTGTAAAAGAATCTTTCTCTCAGAGGGGCTGAGAGACTAATTAATTTGTGCTTTAAAAAATATCCTTCAGAAACTTGAAAGAATGATGCTATTCTGCTTGCAAAACATTCATTCTTCTTCGGTTAATTTAATTCAGACTCCTTTTCCCTTAGCATATACCAGCGTATTCCCTAGCAAGATACACTGAAGAAGGCATAGAAGACCCTTTGCAGTTCAAGACTGCTGGTTGAATATATTCTTTCAATACATTGTTTTTATATTCTGTATATGCTAGGCTGACTGAAAAGCTAAGAAATAAATTAAAACTTTAGACTGTAATGAGGCAAGTGGTTTTGCCCTTTGTTCCTCTCTGTTGTTCTCAATATGCCAGAAGGTTGGGAACAATACATGCCTACTCATCTGTGGCAGATCATGATCACCTACAACAAAAAGAGAACTAGGTACAGCTGGGAGACTTAATTTCCTTTTCATATTATCAGGAGATGTAGGCTTGCTCCAAATTAGAGGAAAATAAAACATTATTTTCCTACCATGCCTCCTGCTCAAAACCAGGATCAGTCTCTACCTAGGTACTCGAAGGAGACTACTAAACACTGAAGGAAACTATCCCAGATACTGGGATATTAACCCAAGTGCTGGGAAAAACCACCTCAAAGCAGTGCTAGCAAAGACCATGGTTTACCGGTAAGGAGAATGGTCAGACACTCTCCACCAACACTTGTGTGCTGAAGAGAGCAGTACAAGAACAATTTATCCTGCCAGTCACACAAGGTGACAGGCCTTACACAGGAACACAGGGACCAAAGTTACAAACCCCATTGCATCAAACACGTACCTGGAGAATAAGCAAAACTACCATGTTGATCTCTGGGACAGTTTTAACCTTGGATTATGAACAGAACAAAACCTGTCTTTAATCTAGTCTTAATCTGCACTTCTACTTTTTAGCTAATCTTCAAAAGACAGAATCATAGAATTGTCTAGGTTGGAAGGGACCTTTAAGATCATCTAGTCCAACCATCAACCTAACTCTGATAAAAAAACATCACTAAGCCATGTCATTACACACTATTTCAACCCGTCTTCTAAAAACCTCTAGGGATGGTGCCTCAATCACTTCCCTGGGCAGCCCATTCCAATACTTAATAATCCTTTCAGTATAAAAAATTTTCCTAATATCCAATCTGAACCTCCCCTGGTGCAACTTGAGGCCATTTCCTCTTGTCCTATCGCCTGTGATGATTCTCTTTGGATAGCAATCTTTAAAATATGTTCATCCATAAAAAAATCATGCTGTCAGAATATATATTGTATGTTTTGAGAGCACATGACATAAATACTATTTAAACAGTTATAACCTACCAGAGTGATATCTTTATATTTATTAACTTCATATTTATTTTATTAAAAAATAGTAAGCTAAGTTTCCATAGTAATTTTAATACATTTATACCAAACTCAGCTTGAAAAGTGCTTCCATGTTTAAAGGCATAAAAGAACACTGCAAAATGGTATTAATTCACAAAATATATTACTTTCAATGACTTGTATACATATGAAAACCAAAGTAATATCTGAAACTGATCAAAAGGAAACATTGCCTCATATCAGGGAATAGATATAACCAGTTCCGGGTCCCAAATCCTTCTGAGGTTGCAGCCCTGCGTGTCCACACATCACTTTTATTTCCAGATTGGAAGAAGGAAAACAAGGTTTTTTTAACTAGTTTTACTCAGTCAATTCCATACTGTTCAATAAACCAACCACTGGACTGAATCAGTCAAACTGAAAGAGAAAATGTTCTCACAACTCCCACAGGACAGGCAAGAAAGACAAGTTGCTGTCAAAAGTTCAGTTTCCAACAAACTGGGACCCCAGGTGCTTGGAGTCCAAATTCCCTTTCAGATCAGTGCCTGCACTTTCCTGTTAAAGTTTTAACTTCTGTGCACAAGAAGCTAAATATGAAGAGCGTATTTAATACGTCATAGCAAGCTTAGTTCTTTACTGCTTCATAATAATACCAAACCCAGTTTCAGAGCATTTGTTCTCTCCTTTGGTTCTAAATCCACCCCAATCTATTTGTTGGGGCTCTGCAGCTGGCTGGGGGGTGCACCAGCCAGGAGCACGCCTCCAGGACAGGCTGCACTTCCCTGGCCTTTTCTCCCTCCCCATTGCCCTGCATCTTCTGCTACATGGAGGATATGAACCACAGCTGCAGTTCCCTCCAGGCACCTCAAAATAATGAGGGTTTACTGCAAGAGCTCTTTCCCTTTATCCTTCTCAAGGCCTCATATCCTGATTGCAACCCGCCCCCACCCTTTCCAGTGTGAGGATTTATTTATTTTTAATCACAAGCAGATAAGGCACACCTAGGGAGCACCAGTTCTTCTAGCTGCCACTTCCCCAGGGACATCTCCACTGCCAATATATTCAATTTGGTGTTAATAAACCATAATGAGTCAGCAGAAAGCACTCCTATCCCAACCACCCCACGCACACTCCTCCCTCCCCTACCGCCAAGGGTGCCAGCTGATGTTCAAAGGAGAGATCAGCAGCAGGGCACTGCCAATCACCTCGGTGTTATTTTAACCTCACTTGTCTGTTCAGCTTTTAACTGTCTACATTATAAAGAGGGGATAAAAGAAACAAATCTTTTCTGTGAATATAGTTCTCTCCTGCGGAGATAAAAATCTAGACGGATCCCATTCACACTCAAATGGAAAAACATACATAATATCGCTTTATCACCTGAAATGATACAAAGCCATTGTCATCTGAATCAATTGGCCTCCTGTTTGCTACACAATATAGCACAATAAAGCTCAAGGGGGTTTGTCCACATTTGCAGATGCATCAATTCCCAGAGCAGAGAGGCAAAAGTCCCCCCCTCCACAGAGCTCTGGCACAGGCACATAAGAAATATTGCATTCAGCTCTGGACACCTCATTACCAGAAAGATAACACATTAGAGAGAGTTATTAGAGAAGCAAGAGAAATGATAAGTGGAGATTGAAGAGATTGATTACATCAAGACTTTAAAAGTTAACTGCATAAAGGTTGGCTAAGGAACAACTTTCCGGGGGACACAGTAACAGCCTGTAAATATTTGAAGGATACGTATGCCAATAAGGAAAAGGAATTATTTAGGCTGGCAAAAACTAGATACAATTAGGAATAACAAGATGAAATTAAGAAAGGCCTGACTCTCAAGAAAAAAAGAAGGGTAATAGAAGGCAGGCTTTGAGAAGTTTATCGCCTGGATGACTTAATAGGTCTTTTGTATTTCTACCTCCTGTAACTCCATGATAATAATGATGGAGCGAAAGAAAGGACTCAAAGTATGAAATCCAATTAATTCTTTGCCAGTAGGCAAACCATCTTTATCAGATATTTTGGCTTAGCAATAAGCTTAAGCTTGGCATGATAGATCCTACCTGTCAGTTATTCAGATGTAGCTTTTTGTAAAGTCTTCAGGGAAGCCAAGAGTATTTTTGTACTTTCATTAAAACACAGACTACATCCATCAAAGGAGGAAGTTATATTAAAAAGATCTGTGGCATTTTCAGACTAATCTGTGCATCTGACCGGTGCCATATTTAGCATTATCTAATCTGTTTTGTGCATCTAACAGACTGCAAACCCTTTGGGGCAGAAATCCCATCCTCCGCTTTCTTTATATTACACAGTGCTGAGTGTGTTGACAGTGCTCAACAAATAATAGCCAGTTCCAAGGGAGGGAAGAAGTCTGTACCAGCACACACTGTGCAGTGTTATTTTCAAGGGATGACCCCTTACATTAGTAATGGAGCTGGGAGGCTTCACGTACATTCCAGTAGAAGAACAACTCCTGCTTCTCTCAGGCAGAAAGAAAAAAAACTTTACAAACACAGAAAGTGCATCAGAACACTAAAACCAAACCACAAAAAGCCCACCAAAAAAAACAAAACCCTACTACCATAGGTATAGAAATTGGCAGGAAGCAGTGACAAAGAGGATACAATTTATTTAGAAAAGGAAGAAAATAAATATTAAGACTAAAGTTCAGCACTTGTGAGGAAGGACCCTCTTCAAAGACACATGGAGACAACTTGTTTGCATCATGATACCATCTTTAAAAGCACAGTCAGACATCACTTCTCAAATAACAACAGTTCATCACTAGGGATACATTTAAAACAATCTGTAACAGCGTACTTTATTTCCTAAGCAATGTTTCATTCAAAACTCATACTATTTATTGACACTACTTTGGCTTGTGCAAAACTCCTGTAGGAACAGGTCCTGTCTGAGGAGCCAACAAGTCTGCTCTCCATTTCAGTATCTGCCAAAATTAATTTTTGAAAGAGCATATAGGGACATACATAGTTATATTGACATGGTGCCCTTTAAGGTGTTCTGAATTAAAACATAGCAAGCCACAGACTATTTATAAGATCAGTGGGAGCAAGTTAAGTTATTGCTGGCAGCCTGCATAGCACACCTGGATACTCCTCTGACAAACTCCTCCTTTTAATATTTAATATTTAATCCAGTTATTAATATATTACAGACTCCTCGTGGTTATAAACTCCAGCTTGAATCTCGTACCACTAACAACTCTACTTTCTCTCATCTCGAGCGTTTGGTTTTGGGCAGAAATGTGTCTTGTGCTGCTTTTATATGAACTTCTGAGAACCAATGCCAGTGACAAATGCAATACTGATGGTCAGGGAATGGACAGGTTTTACAGAGATGCTTTGTTTTTTAAATGCTCCCAGTTAAGCATATGAAGCATCTGCTGTGTACTGCTCCCTGTATACAAAATGGATGTTCAGGAAAGTAATTTACATTAAAGTAGTACAATGAGGGAGATGAACACTCCTACCTCATTTGCCACAGCCTTGTGTGCATTTACAGATTTGCTATCTTCAGAAACATTTGTACTGTTGATTCCCTTTCCAAGGATAACATTAACTAGAAGAATTTAAATACATATTCAGAAAATTGCATTTCTCTGGATCAGTTTTGTAACCCTTAATACTCAAACAAATGAATCCTGGGTTTTGATGGAAAAGTTTGGCATTTTTCTGTTCATAGAAATTTATTTTTCCTGTCAATTTTTCATTTAGTATGAGAACTACACTTTTAAAATAAAATTTTGCAAGACTTTACTGAGATGGAAAAATACATTTTTTACTCACTTTTCATTAAACAATTAATGGTCCAAGATTAAAAAAATAAGTCTGAAAAGATATTGAAAGCAATATATAGAAAATAAGATGCAAATCTTATTTTTATAATCACTTATGTCATTCAAGAGCCTAAATTCTAGTCAATGGGACTTCAGCAGATGGGATAACATGGACAAGCCAAGTGAAGAGAGACTCACTGGACAAGCCAAGTGAAGAGAGACTCTAAAGACACATGATAGTAGCCCCTGCTGCCACCTTCCCCACTTCAGCTGTCAAGGAGCACTTGAAGGCAGATATATTTTTTGGAACTCCTAAAAGTCAGGGACAAAAGCAACCACAATGACAGATAGATTTTGTAATACTGGTGAGAAACAAGCTCTAAGTAAAGGATAGGAGAAATTTTGTCATCTCAAGTGATCCTAAGATTGTTTAGTAGTACGTGTCCAATATTAACTAGAAATTCCATCTGCAGTGGTTATGTGGCTGTCAGAAAAATTAGAAACCCAGCTGAAGATGAACAACTTCTAACCTTACATTCAGTTTTGTAAAACCTAATTGAACCTTTCATGTTGTCCTGCAACTGACTTAGGCATTTGTGGTAACAACCACTTAGAAAGCTACAGAGTAGCTGATCATGTAAATAATTTAGATTAAAAAGGAAATCTAAAGCCACCCTTCCAACTTTGTTTTAAAAATATACCTACACTGTTGTTATCTTTTCTTGGGGAGTAGTGGTGGGGTCTGTGCGTGTGTGATTCCTTTTCCTAGCTTTTTAAAATACTTCTTTAGGGTACCTTAAATACATGCCAATTGCACTGAAACCAAAAACTTTTAGCATACTGCTACCACAGTGTCAAGTAAAAAGCCTAACTGCAACAAACCCCAACAAACAAATCCAAGTTTGGGATTCCACCAGAAAGCATACCCTTGCAAGATTCTCAAAACAGTTTTTTCTTCCTGTCTTTAGAAATCAGTTATAGACCCAATGAATACCATCAGTGTTTGAATGAGTTGATTATCAGGGGAAAGAAAAGACAAAAGAAATGCAGGGAGGGAAGACGGGTGAAGGAAAAGAGAAGTGGCAGCAATCGCTTAAGGCATTCGATAATACAGACAACATACAACTGAAAAGTTCTCCCCGTAAAGGCCAATATTATTTTGTTGCTTTCAATTCATGACCTTTTAGACTTAAACAAGGAAACCGAACATTGCTCAGGGCTCTCTGGTTTGGAGCTCAGAGGAGGGCTCTGCTCCCACCACACTGGAGCCGTCTGAAAACCAACATGCAACAGCTGTATTTAACATGAACTCAATTTTATCAGGAGGGAATCTAAACCAAAACTTACTTATGGTAAAAGGATGCAGTGACCAGCAGTGTGGAAGCAAGAGATGCTATCTGTTCTGCTGTTAGGATATACATGTTCTTGCAAAAACTAGAAGACAATTCAGAGAGAGAGGGAAACCAATTTGCAGTGCCTGCAAACCCCCTACCTAACACCATTGTTTCAACAGTCCCAGAGACCCTCTGCACACAATTTAGCTTAGAACTTGGAAGGCCTATCACACCACCTTTATGATTCAAGTGAGAAAAAGCCAAAAATTACTTAATGTTTCAGCAGAGTCCTCTGGGCAAAACCAATGAATACTAATAAGCATTTTCCAAAAGATTTTGCAGCCCTTCAAACTTATCATGAAGATCAAACCATCATTGACTATAACTTTACAATTTAATGTCTTGTAGGCACATATTACATTACATGCTAAAATAGTTTATAAGACACATTAGTTATCAGGCATAAGCTCTGGACACTCCATAAACTCCTCCACAAAAGCATTTTTGTCATAAAATCTTTCAAGAGGAGAAGTTAATTATATCCTCAATTCCAGAGATCTCTGTAAATAGTTTCACGGCTTTAATCTCATCCGTATCTGACAGCAAAAGCAGGAACAAAACTCTTGGAATGACTTTTATGAATCTTTACACAAAACTAACCGCTTGGGCAAACTATGAAAGAGCACTGTCTTCACAGCAGCTTCCACAGGAACTTTGCTCTGCATCGTGGTCCTGAGAAATCAAAACCAGCTGAAACCGGGACTGTAACACACTAACCTGCTTACTAAGGGTTTTCACAAGAGACTACCAACATCTTTTTGTATCACCTTCTAATGTTTCTATCCCATTCACACCCAACTTCCTCATTTCACCCTGACACTAGAAGTTCCCATCATCTCCAAACAAACGCATAGCCAAGCGTTTCAGGGAGTGAAACTGGAACTGAGGATTGATTTTTTTCCTAAACTGATCCTCACAATTTGTTTTCAGTTGTGCTCACAGTGCAATATCCAAAACTGAGATACAGAAGGACAAATCCTAGTTTTTATGATCATGGTAGAAATTTTGCTGTTTGTCACAGGTCCAGAAGCACATCTACAGAAACCCCTGCTGAAGTGTCTGTTTCCCTTGGGAAAGGCAAGTTAGAAACTGCCAAATCTATAGAATTATGTTCTGAAAAAAACCCAATTTTGCATGGTATTGCTGCATCAATAATTGCACTCTGAACAGACAAAACTTCCTGCACATATACAGGCAGGGATGCGGATGTATGCTTTTCCAGTAACCACACATAACAACACAAATTTGACTTGATATTCCTACCCTTGTCCAATCCCAGCATGAACTGGAGACACTAGGGCACAGCAGGGTAGGCATTTTGGACATGCTAGATTAACTGTTTGCATGCATGCACATCAAATGAATACACTTACAGCACCCTTTTAACGACAATCATCTAAATTAATTTCTTTCCACCTAGATAACCTTTCTGGATGGAAGACAAAAAGCCATACTAAAATCTCAAGAGAAAAAAGGCTTGAAAGAAGTCATTTGTAAAGAAGAGACTTAAATAACTCATGACATGTCATGAAAACCCATGGGAAGAGAAATTGCTGACTGCAAGGCTTTGGGTTCAAAAAACACACAGAGGCTCTAGATCCTGCCCATCATTTTGAAACTCTCTGAACAGAATATTTCCAGGATAGCCGGGTGATGATGACTTAACTTTAAAGAGCTATTATCATTCTTTCCTTAGTTGTCATTTTAGTTGTGCATAAGAGGGGTTCAGAAACCTGCCTTCATTACAACTGTCCACAGTTCATCTTATACCAGGTGTTCTTCTCCAAAGAAAAACAAGAGAAGTCCAGAGAGCAATGCGATCCAACTGCAAGTCCAATGATCAGTTTTTTCATCTTCCATACAATAATCAGTAAAGTGAACTCATAAAAAAATAAAAGGAAAAGAACCCACCCCAGTAAGGTCAACTATAAAATGCACATTTTCTTCTCTTTGCTAAACAAATGGCTAAACACTAGCACTGAAAGGAAAATGGTTGCATATCTCAACATAAGAAATCATATTCTGAAACAGCAATTCGCCTGCAAACATTTGTATTGATTCTCACAGATAATAATATCTCCCCCTAAAACATATTTCACATTGTCTTCACTCCATTGATCAGGAGTGTTTTATAAATTATTCGATCAGACTGATGAGGCTTTTAGCTACACATGTGCATCCTGCAATTTTGTTGAGCTCCAAAAGCACAGAGATAGTGCATGCTAAGTAAAAGAATCCATATTTTTTGTTACGGGCTGTTTCCTTCTATACATCTACTACCTTGCTAAGAACATGCTGCACTAGATTTATCAGCAACAATCAGCTGTTTATGTCTTCTACAAGAGAGTAACTGTATAGAAAAGAAAGGTTTTTCCCAACACATGTTTTATATGTTTGGCAAATTACTGATATTTTTAGGTTCCCTGTTGATACAGATTCAGATATATTTTCATTCTAGCACACTGTCACTGAGTTCTAATTCAGACTGGTGGATAATACATTAAGTCTTAATGACATAGCAAGTCTGAGACCGTATCAGCAAGGTATGTTGCATGGGCATATCAAGATACAGGTGAATAATAACACTCATGAAAACTGGAACTGCATTTATGTCACAGATTCTGAAATCAGAAGTTTGTATTAAGGTAAGTAGTCAAGAGACAGACACTTGAGGTCTATTAAAATCATTAACAACATGTGTTAGATTAATGGATTACAAAGATCTTAAACCTGACACAATAAAGTCAGTGTACATACACATCACACCATGAGCATTAGTACCCACAGTTACATTGTCCCCCTGATTCCATTTCACTACTCCAACAAAGCTAAATCCTGACTTTCAGGGAAGAAGCCTAAGAATTCAAGTACCATGCCTAGAACACAGCGCTAGTTCTTGCGTGTAATTCCCACCAAGGGATAAAATACCACGACAGGTTGAGCTGTAGCTGTAGGAAGCGGTCAGTGACCAACAACCCATTTTATCTAGACTACCAACAACTCCGAAATCTGGCATGAGCAGATCCATCCTGAAGGCACAAATCAAGGCATAGAAGGACCCACCTTTCATTAACAATTACTTGAAGCACATTCAGCTGTCCTTCTGAAACTAAGCATGGTTGTTATGAACCAAGTAAACTGTCTTAGCAAGTTCAAATCTCACAAGCAACAAAGGAAAACTGTGCTTCCACCACTGTCAGTAAAAATTATCATGAACAGAGGGCTAATTTTATGCACATAGTGGCTATACAGAAACAAATCTACAGCAGTGTCAATGCACCCACTTGTTTCCTCCCTGTACTGACATTTGAGGAGATTCTTCCTCTATGAAAAAGCACTTTATGTAGCTCAATCACTCACTATTATAAAGACACTGTAAAATTTTACTTCATTACATGTTGCAGCTTTACCAGCACTGACTAGGGATAACAATTTGGTTTCAAAGCAGCATTCTTGTATTTTGAGGTTAGGTCAGACAATGTCCAGACTCATATGGTCACTGTCTCAAACAATATTAATTCTTTCAAAGTGTCAGTTTATAAGCGAGAGGATGGATCCATCCACCCCAGGAAATCTGCTGCAGAGACAAGGAGGGCTAGAGGCTCAGCATGACTTCTCTATTCCTCCACCACCTCATTCTATGAAGAAATCAGTATCTAAGATCGATCTGAATGAAGCCACATACGGACCTGTACATAGACATCCCATTTCCCAGATCACTGTATTTACCATCTGTTTTTCATCTTTTGCTTGAGGAAGTTTTAGTCAGAAGTCTCAGCAAAACATTCTGTGATGCTCCCACAAATCAAAAAACTCAGTTTTTTTTTATAATAGGTCTTCTCACCAGTTCTATCTATTATACAGCTTGTATCTCATCATTTTCCATTCAGCATCTGTAAGAAAAAAAATGCCTCACACTTCTCAGCGCTCTATTTTTGAATAGGTATATAGGAAATGCAGCATATCATTATTGCACTATGCAGAGGCAGAAGTAGCATGAAATACACGGGTGGCATCCTCCTTCTGTGCTCCTATGATAATTTTAAGAGAGTCTATTATTGGTGTGATTAACAAGGTTCAGCTCATCCTATCAGTTTAGCAGCACACGTGGTCTACGAGCGTACCTGTTTGTGACACTTTCCCACCCAAGTTGGTAAGTTGGTCTTTTCCTCTTTCAGAATTAACTCTTTGCCTCTAAACGCAACTTAAACAAAATTTTAAGTTTGTAAGGCATTCTCCTCCATGTGAAACAGATCCAACTCTTCCGTACTGCACTACTGCTTTAAAAATTTAACATCAGGAAAGGCGCCGACATAATATCCTAATTTTAAATGGTTATTTTCCCCCTTGTTAAATCCTCGAGTGTTTTGAATACAGCACCAGGGTATAATAAAATGTGAATAAGTAATGAAAGATAAAGAAGTGGATTTAAATAATATATCCCCGATTACCATTCTTAATTCCTATCTATTGTTGAGATGACAGCCATCTGGAATATTACAGCAAGGTGTGCATTCAAGAAGAACCCAGACAGAACAAAACGCAATTCAAACCCAAGAATAACAATCTTAAATCAGGTTTTTAGAGGACGCCTGGCGATCGAGAAATCCTGCAGCTCTGCCCGTTTCTCTTCTTCCAGCCTGCCTTTGGCTGGGCGGGAGGCGAGTGATCCGGGGCTGAGGGCAGGATTCTGCGGAGGGGCTCCGGTGGGAGAGGGGGGCTCCGGTGGGAGAAGGGGGCTCCCCCCCCGCCGCCCACTCGCAACCGCGGCGCCTCTCCCGCGACAGCACCGCCCCCTCGTGGCTGCCGGGGCGGCGGAGGGGGCTGCCGGCCCGGGGAAGGCTATCATTACTTTAATTGCAGATTAATCACAGCCTTTCACCAAGGTCGAAAGGAACGTTCGGGAGGCAGCATAAAGGGTGTTATGTAGAAAATGCATAATGTTAAAAAGCTACTGCTTTTTTTTTTTTTTTTTTATGTAAAATTTGACATTTGGTGCCTTAATGAGCGCAGAGCGTGCCTCTCACGGTGCCAAACCTCGCAGAAAGGCATCTCTCGGGTATGAAAATAGTGACCCTTTAACTCACACACCAAACAAAACTCAGCGAACGCGAGGCTTTTAAATCATTCTTGAAAATACTTTCTATTGAAATTATTTCTTTCCCAAATGAGACTGGCCAATAACGTTACGCTACCTGCAATTATATTTATGTCACGTTTGTAAGAAAACCAAACTTTTACACGGATCCAATTCAGAAGTAATGGAAAGAGCACTGCAGAGTGATTGTTGAGTGCAAGCAATAAATCATATAAATTGCATGATTACAACTTCCCATGGCTCCAGAGACAGTTTGCACAAGGAAAAGCAAGGAATGATAAAGCCGGATGAGTTTTATACCCCCTAAAAGGAGAAAGCTCTAGTATGGCAGTCAGCACACAGATGATAGCACAGTCACTCCTCCTCCAGAGCACGTTCAGCTACTGGGTGCCCACCACCCCCACCCCTGCTCCTGTGGGTCAGGGCAGCCAGAGAGATGGATTCAAATCCTAGACACAGAGGAAACTGAATCCATATATTGCACACTGACACAGCCTAACCATTGGGCCACTGATCTCCTATGTCTTCTTTAAGGGAGAAGGAAAAATATTGAATTCATCTGATTCTGGCGGCTTGTAAGGGGAGAAGATTTAAATTTTGCTTTTGACTGAAGGTAGCATTTCAAGCACTACTAAAACGAGAGCTTCTTCTAGCCTACAGTACCTCCTCTTCAAATGTATCCTTGGTTTTCGTGCCCTTGCTTAAATTCTTCCATAGAAGCCTTTTTTTTTTTTTTCCCCTCCCTCAATTTTCCAGTTCATTAGACAAAACAAGAAATAAATTATTTGCAGTACCCAAATCACAGCTGCCCCCTCAGGACAAGGGAAGAACAGCCCCTTCCCTTTTTCTTCTTCATTGCAGCTGATTTACTACCAGACACCGCCGAGCTGAGCCAGTACCGTACCCTGCCAGGCAGGGAAGTGCCTTCTCCGTGCTCTCCGATAACACAGGCACAAAGTGGCAAAACAGCAACTGGGGTAAGGCTTCCTGCAATGTCTAGTTAAGCTGGCATAGCTGATGATACAAGACTCCAGTGAACGCTACAACAGTTTAACTTAATGTTACTTTCTCTCTGCAAGCAAATCGCTCCTGTTTTCCGACCAATTTACGGCCCACGTATCTACTCCGTGGTTATAACTGTTTACAGTAAATGAGATTTGCCTGTGATTGTTGAAGCAATAAACTCTCAGCAAAGGGGGCAGCAAGAACGTATTTCAACCTAATAAAATAAATGATGGCAGATTAAGCTCGCTTTTGAAGAATGCCTTATCAAAACCTACAGAGAGACTGTCATTTCACAGAGGTGGGGGGTGGTTGCTGAAGACGAGAAGAGCTAAAGGGTTTGCTGTCACTCACACACAGTGTGCCAAAAAAACAAAAATCATGTGTGAAGAAAGCAATCACCTGCAGTGGGAATGGGGAACAAAAGCTAAATGAGTTTTGCCAGTACTAGTGACCTTTGACTGTTAGACAGTCGGATAACTTTTCCTAGCGTCTTATTACAGAGTTATTCTTGGACAGCAACTCCTTTATTACTATGCTTTTTACCTATTTTATAACATTAAAAGCTCACAATACTCAGAGTCAAGTTATTCCTTGAAGAATATTTTATGTACTAAAGCAGAATTCTTCATTAAACAATAATTTGAGGCAGGTTATTTCCAGAAATGAATCTTTTTGCCTCTTTATACTTTACAGCTAATGTAATTTTCAGAAATATCTTGGGTATAGAAGTTTATCACCAGCTCTACTGTTCAGCGGCAAAACATCATGGAGGAAATAAAGACAGAAAGAAAGAAATAATCATTCCAAAGCCAAGTCATCTTGGGCTCCCTGATGCTTAACATCGGAGCAATACTCCTCTGTGGGATCATCACACTCTGCCTTGAGAGCTTAGTACTTCATCACAGCTCAGCATGGTCCTTTTTCTAACAGAGAAATGAAAGAACAGATGGGAACCTGGAAAACACTGCTGACGGAAACACACATTTGTGATGTGTGATGGCACAACTAAGCCAAGGTTACTCTGTCTCAAACCCTTCAAGCACCACGTTGAACAGGGATAACGGGCAGGGTAAGAAAAATAGCAGGTTTCTGGTAAGAGAACTGTACAACAGCGAATGCCCACCTGAGAGCTGCACAGTGTTGTCTCATTAACAAGCTCAGACCACCAATAGCAAGGGGAAGCAGTATTTTGAGTGAAGACATTTCATCACAGCACCCACCTGTTCCGGGACAGGGAAAGGACTTGGAAATACAAAGCAATACTTAACTGAACAGAGATGGGTCTCCTTCTCCTTGGAGTATTTCAGATATGCTGCTGCTGGGAATGGGGAGTCAAATACTGTCCATTAGTCCCTGCTGGTTTAAACTGCACAGACAGTAAAATACAGCCTAAAGAAGTTTCTTGGGATAGCAAGAATAAGGTATGTACAGCACAGGAGAAAGAAGTAGAAATAACTTCCCATTTGACTTATTCTCTTCCACTAAACTTGTAGGCCGGAAAAATATTTGTCAGCAAGTATTGGCAATTTTTAGAGCAACCATCTAACTACCAAGTCCACAAATGATGTGAGTAGAATGAAGAATCTTTCTGTAACTCAGGTTTGCTACATGTGAATCGAAACAAGGAACCAGCCTGCCATGGTTTTTTAAAAAGAAGTAATGTTAAGCATCAAATGTGGGAAGCTTAGTTAGACTGGAGAAAAATAAAGATAATAATTTACAAAACAGAAACTGAAATTAGTAGTAAAGTCTGTCCATGCAACTTACTTCCGGAACCATTTGCATCAAAAAAACTATTAGATATGAGAGAACAGAATAATAAATTAAATGAAATTATTTTGCATGTACACAGATACAAATAAAAAGACTACAGAAAACACAAAAGGTTTCAACAGCAATGAGAAAACATAAAAATAAAAGATAAATAAAGGAAAAATACCTGTTGACTTAAGAAGATGAAGGCTTAAAATAAAAGCAAACATATAAAAAATAGGAGAAAAAATAAGGGGGAAAAAGGAAAAAAGTTGTAAACAACTTAAAGCCCAGATTTTAGAGGTTAAAACCTTTTTTTCTGCAGTAGAGAAACATGGTGTTTATCAGAGATGGAGAAGTATTAAAGCATGTGCTTTTCTCAGGATGCCAAATGCTAGAACGAATATATAAAATAAATGTAGGAATGCCAAAGATGACAGACTCTGGGGGTCCAGAACTTTTAAAACAACTCCCCAAACCCAAGAGAATTTTAAGAGATACAGATTTTCTTCTTTATATTTCTTTGAAAGGCATAAAAGGATGCCTGGTACCCTACCTAGGGGGAAGCTACAGAAGCAGAACTAACTAATAAATGTATACCCTGATGGTTCTCAGCTGCAGTTCAGCGTTTTAGAACTGTGACGAAGTATTCTAACACAGGAAAAGATCCTGGTACTTTATCCTGCAAAACTGTGAATACGTTTTCCATTTAGACCAGCGAATATTGGTTTTCAAGGTCAGGCAGACAGCTTGTAAAATGCTCTGTGCTCTTAGAGCGTTCTGTGTTTTCCTGCAGTCTCCATTTCCCTAACTGATCCACTCACACGCTACATAAGTAACCTCAGCAGGGGTCACCATGAGAGGCAAAACGCAAGCAGCATAAGAATGAGGTAACACCTACATACTGTGCCTTTGGAGGAATTAAACAAGTCAGAGAAGACTTGGGCATGGCGGCTTCTTTTAAGAATAAATAGGTAGAGAGAGTGGTCTTGGTTCTGCACTGCCCTGGAAGAGGTGTGAAATTGTGCTCCACATGATCAGGAGCTCAGATGAACAGAACTTCAATGAATTATTGAATTGTAAGAAAACAATTTCATATAGTATAAGCTGTACAAGAAAATAAAACAAGTAAAGATTGAGAAAAACATTATCAGGAGCTAGTAAATTAAAAATGAAAGAAAAAAGAGGAAAGGAAGAGAACCAAGAGTTACTACAGAACCCAGTGAATTGTAAAATTAACAGTAAACGTTAACAACATTCTGTCCTGGGCTTTGTTAATTTAAAAAAAAAAAAACCTACCAAAATAAGAATAGCTTCTCTAGTTATTATATTGATAAAACAACAGTTCCAAATTGTGAGACTAACAGAGATTATTGCTTTCACTTATCCTGGTCATCTGCAAAACACAGGCAGTAAGATTTCTCAAAATTCATTCCAGCTGGAACTAGATATTAAAAACCCAAACTGTTACTGAGAATTTACAATAATCTTTGCTTAACTTTGGCAAAAGGTAATTGTCCTGTCAGTTACAAGGTAAATGACTCATTTTTTAATCTGAAGTTCTCAAGCTTCAATCGCTAGTTATTAGAAGTGATCACGCCTGCTTTTGTCTATCACCATAACGATCTTTCCACTATGAAGTTCTGGTCTGGGAGCAGGCAGTTGCAGACTGCCACCAAATGATCTCAGACTGCTCTTCAGCCGCACTAAGCACCTTGAGCCTTCCATGACCAGACCTGTCTCCCAACCCTTTAACCTCCCACAACTGCTCTACAAATTCTCTTCAATTGTTGAAAGTACAGACTTCATTCCATCATTGAGTGTCATCTGTGACACTCTGAAAGATATGACACAGAAATATTTTAAAAAAATATTACAATATTTCTTTTTTTCTTTCAACTGCTGTCCAAACCAATCCTAGTATCAGTGCAAATACACTCACATTTCACTCACGACAAACTCCAAGCAATGAAGAATGCTCTTAACCACCAGAACAAAGGTAGGATACAGTCTCAGGCTGGCTGAAATGGCAGAATAAAGAAGGTTCAAACGTGCAACTGGTTTTACCCAACCTCACTGGCAAAAACTATTTGAATATACTGCTTTATTTTTCCATTTCCTCTGGTCTATAACCCATACTGCAGATAGGTTGCAAGCAAAATCGATTTTTGACTATTGACCAATTTTCTCACAAAGCATCTTCAGGCTTCACTGACACACCATCCATGCTTTTTTAGGCTGGTGAAAGACTAAGCCAAGTGCTCGTAGAAACTGTCAAAAGCTTATGTTCAGCTGCAGAAAGTTGCAGGCATAGTTGTGTCCCTCTCTAGAATTCTGTTGAGTTTTCCCAAAATTGTCAGTACGTAAACAGAAAGCACACAGAGAAAAAAGAGCTAAGCCAACACATTTTCACACCTATGCCTTTGTAATTCCATCCAAGGCATTAAAAAGCACAATACGACATTGGAGAGTTCAGTCAGTGTCTAAGGCTTATTTAAATGACATCTCCCTCACCACAATAATATCCTGCCATCTGAGAATGTGGCTGACCAAAGAGATGATGAATGATGGAACATTACGCTGGTACTTACACAGCTTTTTTCACAGGTACTGAATAGAAGTGATGAACTTCATACCAGGGTTTCACATTTTTCTGGTGGGATGTGCAATTTTTTATTTTTTTTTTTTATTTTATTTTATTACTAGATGAGAATTAGGAAGAACATTTACATACCCAAAAGACTGTATATTGGAAACCTGAAAATACAAGAGCAACACAATTTATTCAGGTCATTCTTTTACACTGCAGTAACAAGAATGAATGCTATAGGTGATTCTTTCAGAAGTGCCACATTCCAAATGCTCTGACTTGTAAAGAAAATTATTTTTCTCCTAACTACAGCCGTAAAATAAAAAATTCATTGTGGAAGTCAAAGAGCTATAAGTTCAAATGCATGTAGCATGGGGAACAAGCAAGAGGAGTTAGAGAAATGCACACACCTCCAGGGCTATGATCTTGTTGGCATCACAGAGACATGGTGGGATGGCTCCTATGATTGGAGTCTTGGAAAGGAGGGATACAGACTCTTCAGGAAGGACAGGCTGGGGAGATGAGGAGGGGGTGTCATTGCCCTCTATGTCTATGACCAGCTGGAGTGCATGGATGAGGGAATGTAGCAATAGGACGAGGTGTAATGGTTTTAAATTGATTTAGATTAGATATTAGGAAGAAATTCTTTACCATAAGGGTGGTGAGACACTGGAACAGGTTGCCCAGAGAAGCTGTGGATGCCCCATCCCTGGAAGTGTTCAAGGCCAGCCTGGATGGGACTTTGAGCAACCTGGTCTGGTGGGAGGTGTCCCTGCCCATGGCAGGGGGGTTGGTGCTCTCTAAGGTCCCTTCCAACTCTAACCATTCTATGATTCTATGATTTGTTTTTCTCTGGCAGGAATCACAATTTTTTCTCTTTACAGTGTTTTAGAATACAGGAACTGGAAAAAAATTAGTAGAGAAAATGTTACTATGACTTCTGATCTAGATATAGGATTGTTTATCTTCACAAAAATACACATAGTTTCAGCCTGTCATTTCCAGCGTACATCGTTAATTATATTTCAATGTACCTCACTAGATAAGAGGTATAATCCAGCCAAAAGCCTATAAAGGTTGCAGTCCAAATTATGCAATGTGTCTTCCAGCTGATAATTCCAACAGGTAACGAACTGTTTAATCTTATACAGCCTGGCAAACACTGCCTGTTTATCTTCACCCAAGCCTTCAATATGCACATCAAACCAAACATATCTTCCGCAAATACGATGACTGAATCTTCTTTTCAGTTAGCAGGATTCAAAGTTTTAATTATATTCTGTCTACTACTACAATATTTTCATATAAAAAACCATAAACCATGGTTTGAACATAACAACAACAAAGAGCAGTCTTTCAAATACCCGTTTTGATGTATTTCGTATGTGGTCTCAGCCTATCAGTTGAAATCTGGTATGTCATCAGAAATAACACTTAATTGCAGCACCTGCTGCACACAGAGCACAGATTCTGTGCAATTATGGGCAACAAAATCCCTGGTCTTACACTATAGCCTGCTACTACTATCTCCTGTGCTTAAGTATCAAGACTGCGGACCACAGATGACACAATATAATTTAACAGAAGCAGTCGTTACCTCCACTCCTCATACAAGGAAACTGTGGCACAAATTAACTGAAACATGAGCAAACTCTCTCTGTTCCTGCTCCAGTGAGAACAGAAATCAAACCAAAGGATAGAGAGTTCCAGCTCCTGACCCCAGGCATTAGCAATTCCTTGGGTTTTCTGCCTTTTACTCCAGTTTGTGTCTCCAAGGGCAGAGGGAGGAAGAAAATTAGTGAATGAAAACTTTCAATTCCTGAACAGGAGATCCAAGGTACTTAACTCTGCTCCAAATAATAAGATTTCCACTGCCTCAGAGTAATCAGTTAGGATTTAATGAAAGTACAGAAAAAGACAAAAAGCTTAGAGAAAAAACCCAAGAATTGTAAATACATTTTCTCTGAGGAATCAGAGTCAGAACAAATAATCTTTCATTCTTCCATTTAAATTCTCTGCGTTTCCACTTTTGTATCTTGGTAAAAGGTGTGAATTAGAAGAGGTTTTCTATTGTAAAGCTGTCTTTAGGATAATGCATGCAGCATTAAAACAATTTTGCTGACAAAAAAACCAGCTGTTCTAGAGAGGCTGACAATTTCAGTGTTTTTATTGTGTTTTTATAATCAGATATTATACTGCCCCACCTTCCGACATATATATTTTTCATTACTCCAGATTTGGTTATACTTCTGCATATCTGTGGGTATAAAGTCTCCAGCATGCCTGGAACCCTGTCGTGATTCAAGTAACAAACCATACAGCAGATAGTAATTTCATTAATTTCAAGTATCTAATTATTAGTGAAAAGTCAGTTTAGGATGATAACATTCCTGTTTTACAATATCTTAATTTTAGAAACCTTTATTTAGCTCGTACCTTTACTACTGTATTTACAAATACCTCAAAGAAAACCTTAAACCAGCAACAAGAATGAACAAGGCAGAGAGATTTAGCTATTCTGCATCTGACAATCAACAGGAACAAAACCTGGAAAAAAACCCTGTGTTTCATGAGGGACATCTTGTATCCCAAACAGAATGGTACCCCAAGGCTTGCTTTTGCTTAGATGTTCATACTCATAGGTGCTGTATCTGAATATTACCAGTCAATATCAAAGCAAAGATGAAACATAGTATCTCAGAAAATTATCTGACTTTTCATTCCATCACTGAGGTGAATTTACCACAAATGTGAAGAGGCGTAATCCTTTACAAATTGCATGCATTTATGCAAGCATAGAATTAGACTTGTACATTGTAACCTGAGAACACTGCCAAAACTCTTGAATGAAAACTTTCGGGTGGAAATACATTAAAGCGCTAAGATTTAGAATTAAAACACATAAATCTGAAAAAATACCTGTAACCAAAAAGTTAAACAATATCTTCACTCTCTGGTTTTACTGCAGTTTAATACTGTTCTAGGATACTGATTTTACATCAGTGATCCCAGATGACCTAAAACAACATTTCCTTGCTTACAGCTAAAACAATGAAATAAAATAAAAAACATTAACTGAATGTAAAATGCTGTACTATTTTTACCTTCAATCTGCAGAAAGCCTTAATCTGTGGAAGGATAACCAACTGATTTGTCTTACTGAAGTGATAGTTGAAAACAAACTCACACTATTCCTTAAATATCCTATCCATCTCTATATTCATCCTCAATAGAAATAAATGAGGAAAGCATCTCAAGGAGTCCTTTGCACATTTTTGGAACCTGAAAATATCATACCATGTTAAAGTAACTTGAACAGTGTCAAAAAAACCAAGAAAAAAAAGTAAAACCCCCCAGTAGGACACTGAGAATCAAACTAAATTAATACAACTTAAAATAAAGAAACCTGTGAATGCTAGGCCAACTGTTTACTGACTTTTTCAATAAAACTTCAGGCTTTCAAGAAGCTAAACACTGTTTTCATACTTCCAACTTCTTAATGTTTCATGTTCAAGTTGTCAAATACGTGCTGTAATCCCATCCAACAGGTCCTGACCATACAGGCAGTACCTATAAGAAACAGCAAAATGAACAGAGCCACAAAACCAATTGCCTGAGCACCTCAGTTACATCATCTGTGAGACAAGGAAAGCAGTATTTATCTTTCTTTGAGAAGTAATTCAATCCTATCTGTACAACTACATATGTCAGCAGTTTTCTTGGTACTCTTCCGAGCACACCACTATTCTCAAACAGGTTCCACCTTTCTGCCTGCCTCTGAGCAGCACCAAAGAGACACAACTTGAACTTTCTGCCTAAACTGGAATTCTCTTAATGCAAGATCTAGAAATAGCAGCTGTACACCATCAGGGAAAAAAAAAAGAGGTTCACAATGAAATAAAACAAGTACAGTAGCACAACAGTACTATCTGCTCAAGCTCCAGAAGTGGCAAATCTTAAAGAGTGTGTGTTGGTCATCACCAGGGCTAGTGCTGTGCTGAAGTAGTTGGAATTGCATATGTGTTACATCTGTCTGATGAGCAGAAGATGCTTTATTTTTTTCCTCCTTTTTTAACCTTAGCTTTCTGACATCTTCGCATGTCATTCCTTCTGAAAGTAGCTGTAGTCATTAAAAAGAAAAAAAAAATTGTGAAAGTTCAATCTGAGCCCAGTATCTCAGAAGATGCAGCTGCAGAATTAGAATCTAATGAAGAATGATTAAAATTGGTGGTATACACTGCCAAATTTATTCCAAATTTACTCATCTGTGTTGTTTCATATTTATCCTGTTGCAACTCAATCAGTTGAAGCAGCTGAGCTAAAAAAATGGAGTAATGCAGAAACCTAGAGCAGAGATAGCAAACCAGGAGTAATTTGGTATTACACCCCAAAAGTTTGACGTACTGCATATATAGATGGCAATAGCATTTCAGGTGTAAAGGGAAAAGTTGCTGGGCATACTACCAGAGCTTTCTGCTTGCTTGTTTGTCTGTCTGTACACCTGCACCTTGGAATACGTGTGCTGCATCACAGGGCTCCTGTTGCCCATCTCTCCCTGCAGAAGGCTGGTCAGTAACACTTTTCACTATTGGATTGCACTTCCACAATTCCAACAGAGCCGCCCTGTTTCTGCTGCACCACAACTTACGAAACCTTGGTGCCTTTACTGCTTATCCTAGTTAAAGATGCAATCATCATTTTCCCTGAAGAGAGGCAGCACAAATCTTCAGACCAAGCTCCATTTCTTGCACCTCGTACATAACCACCTCTACAACTGCAAAACCAGCACCAGGCCATTTCAGGAGTTATTATCGTGTGTGTAATTAGGTCATACTGTTGTCTACAAAGAAAGACTATTACATAGCTGTATGAAACATTTCAGTAAAGTTCATACCATCAGATTTCAGAAGAAAGAGACAGAAGAGAAGCTCACCTTTGAGCATCAACTGAGAAACAGCCTGATCAAAAGACCCCCACAGATACCAGTGGGCTTTGAACCAAGCTGCTGTGTCAGTTCAAGTTGCCTGAACAGATAATTCATATTTCCTGCATTACAGATATTTACATCTAATTATACAGAACAGCCAGATTAAGTTTAATACCTTCATTGCGTTTATATAAACTAAACCTCTATCCTTGAAGTGAAAAATCAAAGTATTTTACGTAGTTAAATGAACAACACCAGACAAGATGACCTTTATAATCACCATTATAAGAAACACAATTACAAGTGACTCAAGACATATGGCAAACTTAATTACCCTAAAACAGACTGGTTTCCAATCTTTTCAATCCTGTCAAAAATTGATGTCTAAAATAAAAATGTATTACACATTTTAGTTATAGGAACTGCTTAGCAGAACTTAGTCTTTATATGTCACTAAATTCTACAGATAATATTTATCAAAAAAGGTAATTACATAACAAAAATCCCTCAACTATGTACAATTAATACTTAACAGATATGTTACTAAAAAAATGGGTTTACTTATTTTATATAGATTTTTGTGGACCCATGACACAGAACAAAAACCATCAGTCTGATTAGATCCTCAAAGCTTGGTAACAATTCAAAATGCAGTGACTACCATTATAGAAATCTAAGACCAAAAGGTGTATATGGGAATATTGAATCTGAAAGATCCCAAGTGCTCTAAAAATGACCCAGGAAAGTGAGAATCACGCTCACAATCCATGAAATGCAGACAAGCATGCAATATGCATAACAGTACAAGTCCAAGCAAATGCAGAAATACCAATTTTTCAAATGAAACGGCAGAGAGAATACTGATGAGCTGAGTGCAATTACTCATGCTGTATTTGGCCATGACAACACAAAAGGAGCTCTGCAAGGTTGAGCTTCTTGGGGGTTTTATTGTTGTTTTTTTCCTTTTCTTTTCTCACATTGACCTGGCTTTTACATGCTGCCTGACAGAAGGCTGCAGAGCGCTGCTTTGGTGCATGGGTTGGATGTCAGCTCAGAATGAAGGATGCTGCCGGCTGCAGTGCCAGTCCCGACCCTGCATCACCACCGAGGGCTTTATACTTCCCATGAAAGCTAAATAGAGTGAACACTGGCTAAATCTGACAGGATCACTGTGTAAATAGAGATGGCCACAGACGTAAGCAATAAGCCCTTCCATTTCTCCACTCACTTGAATGACAACGAACATTTCATATAGGTATGACATCCAGAATGTAATGACCTTGCACAAATTAGAAGTGGACACACAATGAGACTCAGAACAGCTTCTTCCTCGTGGAAGCCCATCTGTTACACACTATGTGGTTCTCCTTTAATGATTTATTTGAACAGAAACTATCAAAAGGTTCAGCTTTTTAGCTTAGAGTAAGATAATCACTCAAACACAGGATGAACTGTGGAAACAATATGGAAATCCCATTTGGTGCAGAAAAAAAAAGCACTGAGGAAAAAAATTAAAACCACTACCCGAAAAAAATCAGTGAAGCAAAACATGGAATCATTTTTGTCGTGTCATAGGCAGATACTTGGTATTTTTTGAAATAATTAAAATTAGTATAAAGTTTTTAATAATCATTAGACATTTTCAAAAAGCATTAGAAAAATCAGTTATGAAGAGAAATAGGGAAGCTTTCGTATAACAACTACTATTAAAAACAAATATTTAAAACAAAGAAAAAAAAAAAGAAAGGTTTCCCAGCAGGAAGCACATTGCATGTGGTTCTATTATAGGACTTTCACTGTTGAATCTGTCAGAATAAACATCTGCCTTCAAAAGAATAAAAATGCTTTGCAGTAAACGGTCATTAATGTTAACAGTTTGGTAAATCATATCCTATACAACTGTATATGAAGCACAGAACCTGCTTTTCATAAACATTTCAAAATGCAAAGACAGTATTACCTTAAGCAGCACAACTAGTGTTTTCTGCTGCCCACATGATATTAAGCTTTAGACTGGACTAATTAATTGCACTCTCCATAACAGCTAAATATGCAGCTTTTTGAACAATGACTGTAAAAAGATTAGGAAAATTTTTGGTTTTCGTCAGAAGTACACTCTGAATACATTTTATTCATAAGTAGCTAAGCCAAAACATACATTTATTTAAAAAGCAAATTTTAAAAATGGATTTGGATAGGTTTCTCTTCTGTTCAAGGACAAAAAGCTATGAGATATTCTGTGCAAATGTGCAGAGTATGTGCATTGAACAAGAGAACGAAAAACTGAATGTGAAAGAAAATTCCAGCTTCCTAAGAAATCCCTCTGTAACATCTAATTAATTATTTAATAAATATATCTGTTCAATTCCAGAAAGCTTCACTCTACAAGCAGGCTGGTAAGAGTTTTAGGACTTACATATGCAATTTCTAAGACAATAAAATTCAAATATGTTAATCAGATTTGAGCAGTAGATACTGAAGTATCAGCCTCCAAATAATAGTTTAAAAAAATAATATGGGGGGTTAAAAAGCTATTTTGATGTGCCTGATAGGCTTTATTTTATATTTCCTTTAGAAATTAATTCAGCATAGAAATTCTACTTAGGATCACTCAACAAGAACAACCTAGCAATTAGATCATGAAATACAGCCACCCTAGTTTCGTGCGTACATACATTATTTACCAGGAGATGCTTTCCCAAAAGCGTAATAGGGGCAGAAAGTGGCTGAGCGCAGACAGAAAAGGAATTCAGCAAATGAGGCAGGAAAACCTGCCCATCAATACCAGTAATGAGGAAACCAACACAAGAGGGTAGGTTTCATTTCCAACCCTGGGTCACAAACGTCCGTCAACCCAAACCAGGATTTATAAACTCAATCCAGCAGTTTGGCAGACAGGCAAGTAATTAAGCTTCACTTGTCTGGAACATGGTTTGGGTTGGTTTGGGCTGCAAAGCAGTTCTCTTCCTTACAATAACAGGTACTTTATACTTTTTACTTCTGACTTTATAAGGCAGATCTGCGCGTCGGTAAAGCACAAGACCTTCAGCAATTTTCCCAGAACCGTTATGTCTTAGGCTACGGAAATACCTTTAGCTTAGAAGAATGTAAAGCTTACACTGAGTACCACTTGATTTCAAATCTGTTTATTGCAAGTGATTAATTCAATCATGATTGATGCTAAACCAAATCAGGAAACTCAGTCTCACCACTATTTCAGATAAAATTACGTGGCCTCTGTACCCCTGGCTTTTCTATGGCAATAACAGTTGATCCCTTACAGAAGTGTTCTGATGCCCTCAGAAGAAAGTTACTGTCTAAAGGGCAAATCAGTACTATTCATTCTAAAATGCTAATAAATAGCATTACTTGTCAATGCTTCTATTATCAAACGGGAAAAACATATTCTTGAGCATCTCTAAAAATATGAAAGGATTTTTGTCAAATCTCCTTTACGGGGAGCACTGACAGCTCTCAGCACAGTAAGCCAAGCCTGATTTTTGCACTACATCTGCAATATCTTTTATACTTGGGCAGCTGGCACAAAGTGAGAAAATTCATTAACATGCTAATGATGTGTCCTATTTAAAATTCCAGCTCTGATTATTGTGTGATTAAGTCTCTTCCCTTGACGTCTGCTTCCTTATATCTGCATTACTGTGAGAAATCAACAGTTATTAATGAAGTAAAAAAATAGGTGATCAATTTACACACAAGACAAACATACACACATATTTTAGCATTTCAATTTCTTTGTTTAATGTTTTCTAGACAAAGTAGTATTACCTTCAGTTTAAAAAAAAAAAAGAAAAAACCCACAAGTTTTCAGGAAGTTCACAGGCACAAAAGGTAACTGTTTAAGTGCCAGATGACGTAAAAATGGCTACGTGTGGGTATACCTGTCAGAAGGTTTAAAGGTACTATATTAAAAAACAGAAGGAGGGCTCCTGATGCAGGAAAGAAGGTGATTATTCCCTGGAAACAACATGAAAGCAAGAATGAGAGCAGACAACAGCTCCAGTCAATTCAATTACCTTTCCTGGAGAAAAATGAAGCATGTCCTTTCTACACCAAAAGGCATATAAACCCACTAACTTATTTAAACTAGCATAAACCTTCAAAGACAAGATGACTGAGGGACCTCTTTCTCTATATTACTTTCGGTAACCTATGTTTAGTTTATGGATGGACGTCTGTTTCATAAAGAGTTTAGCCAAAGCGTAGCACAACTGTGCCACAAGAAGGAATCACAGGTACATCCATGCCGCATGCCTGGACACAGATCAGTCAGCCTAGCCCAGATCATTTTTGCTGTTTAAATTAGCATGGCTAATTTGGCCTGAAGGGCTCCCTAATGAACTCCAGGCAGAGAGATAGTAAAAAAAGCTGGAGGACAGTAACATCCCTCAGTTAGTAGTTAGATGGAGAAAGGATTTCCCTCCCTGAATCTTAGCTGTAGAGGGAAAAGACAACCAGGAATGGGAGGCACCAAGCAATGGGACCAGCCACTCACACTGATGTAACCCACAGCACAGCTGAGCCCATGCTCAAGCAGCAGAAGCATTCTAGGAGCTGTTTTCCTGCCAGACTACACTCTCCCAAAATTACAGTGTCACCAACAACAATAGGTCAACACATTCCCCATCACAATCCCCCACCCCTGCCATGTCCCATACGCCAATGCCAGCACTCCCACCACATGCTGGTGTGTCTCAGGGGTGTGCTAACACCCTGCTCTGGTACAACACTGAGGCTGGCTCATGGGATGGGGCAGGAACAGGAGGAAAAGGCAAAATCATGTGTCTCGGCAGCAACACGGATTTTACCAGCTTAAATGGACCACAAAACCTGGGGCTACCCTGATGCAAATCACACCTTTCACAGCACAGACAAAGCCAAACCAATTATCTCTCGTTCTTTTGAAAAACAGCAAGAACAAATGGTAACAAAATCATATTCCAATTGTTTATGCTTTATTCCCCATTTCACTGAATTTCACTGAATTTCTAGAGTTGGAAGGGACCATAGAGATCATCTAGTCCAACTCCCCTGCTGAAGCAGGATTGCCTAGAGCTAGAGCATGTTACTCAGGACTACATCCAGGCGGGTTTTGAAAATCTCCAAAGAAGGGGACTCCACAACCTCCCTGGGCAGCCTGTTCCAGGGTTCCGTCACCCTCACCGTGAAGAAGTTTCTCCTCATATTTGAGTGGAACCTCTTATGTCAGAAAGCACACAGAGAAAAAAGAGCTAAGCCAACACATTTTCACACCTATGCCTTTGTAATTCCATCCAAGGCATTAAAAAGCACAATACGACATTGGAGAGTTCAGTCAGTGTCTAAGGCTTATTTAAATGACATCTCCCTCACCACAATAATATCCTGCCATCTGAGAATGTGGCTGACCAAAGAGATGATGAATGATGGAACATTACGCTGGTACTTACACAGCTTTTTTCACAGGTACTGAATAGAAGTGATGAACTTCATACCAGGGTTTCACATTTTTCTGGTGGGATGTGCAATTTTTTATTTTTTTTTTTTATTTTATTTTATTACTAGATGAGAATTAGGAAGAACATTTACATACCCAAAAGACTGTATATTGGAAACCTGAAAATACAAGAGCAACACAATTTATTCAGGTCATTCTTTTACACTGCAGTAACAAGAATGAATGCTATAGGTGATTCTTTCAGAAGTGCCACATTCCAAATGCTCTGACTTGTAAAGAAAATTATTTTTCTCCTAACTACAGCCGTAAAATAAAAAATTCATTGTGGAAGTCAAAGAGCTATAAGTTCAAATGCATGTAGCATGGGGAACAAGCAAGAGGAGTTAGAGAAATGCACACACCTCCAGGGCTATGATCTTGTTGGCATCACAGAGACATGGTGGGATGGCTCCTATGATTGGAGTCTTGGAAAGGAGGGATACAGACTCTTCAGGAAGGACAGGCTGGGGAGATGAGGAGGGGGTGTCATTGCCCTCTATGTCTATGACCAGCTGGAGTGCATGGATGAGGGAATGTAGCAATAGGACGAGGTGTAATGGTTTTAAATTGATTTAGATTAGATATTAGGAAGAAATTCTTTACCATAAGGGTGGTGAGACACTGGAACAGGTTGCCCAGAGAAGCTGTGGATGCCCCATCCCTGGAAGTGTTCAAGGCCAGCCTGGATGGGACTTTGAGCAACCTGGTCTGGTGGGAGGTGTCCCTGCCCATGGCAGGGGGGTTGGTGCTCTCTAAGGGCCCTTCCAACTCTAACCATTCTATGATTCTATGATTTGTTTTTCTCTGGCAGGAATCACAATTTTTTCTCTTTACAGTGTTTTAGAATACAGGAACTGGAAAAAAATTAGTAGAGAAAATGTTACTATGACTTCTGATCTAGATATAGGATTGTTTATCTTCACAAAAATACACATAGTTTCAGCCTGTCATTTCCAGCGTACATCGTTAATTATATTTCAATGTACCTCACTAGATAAGAGGTATAATCCAGCCAAAAGCCTATAAAGGTTGCAGTCCAAATTATGCAATGTGTCTTCCAGCTGATAATTCCAACAGGTAACGAACTGTTTAATCTTATACAGCCTGGCAAACACTGCCTGTTTATCTTCACCCAAGCCTTCAATATGCACATCAAACCAAACATATCTTCCGCAAATACGATGACTGAATCTTCTTTTCAGTTAGCAGGATTCAAAGTTTTAATTATATTCTGTCTACTACTACAATATTTTCATATAAAAAACCATAAACCATGGTTTGAACATAACAACAACAAAGAGCAGTCTTTCAAATACCCGTTTTGATGTATTTCGTATGTGGTCTCAGCCTATCAGTTGAAATCTGGTATGTCATCAGAAATAACACTTAATTGCAGCACCTGCTGCACACAGAGCACAGATTCTGTGCAATTATGGGCAACAAAATCCCTGGTCTTACACTATAGCCTGCTACTACTATCTCCTGTGCTTAAGTATCAAGGACTGCGGACCACAGATGACACAATATAATTTAACAGAAGCAGTCGTTACCTCCACTCCTCATACAAGGAAACTGTGGCACAAATTAACTGAAACATGAGCAAACTCTCTCTGTTCCTGCTCCAGTGAGAACAGAAATCAAACCAAAGGATAGAGAGTTCCAGCTCCTGACCCCAGGCATTAGCAATTCCTTGGGTTTTCTGCCTTTTACTCCAGTTTGTGTCTCCAAGGGCAGAGGGAGGAAGAAAATTAGTGAATGAAAACTTTCAATTCCTGAACAGGAGATCCAAGGTACTTAACTCTGCTCCAAATAATAAGATTTCCACTGCCTCAGAGTAATCAGTTAGGATTTAATGAAAGTACAGAAAAAGACAAAAAGCTTAGAGAAAAAACCCAAGAATTGTAAATACATTTTCTCTGAGGAATCAGAGTCAGAACAAATAATCTTTCATTCTTCCATTTAAATTCTCTGCGTTTCCACTTTTGTATCTTGGTAAAAGGTGTGAATTAGAAGAGGTTTTCTATTGTAAAGCTGTCTTTAGGATAATGCATGCAGCATTAAAACAATTTTGCTGACAAAAAAACCAGCTGTTCTAGAGAGGCTGACAATTTCAGTGTTTTTATTGTGTTTTTATAATCAGATATTATACTGCCCCACCTTCCGACATATATATTTTTCATTACTCCAGATTTGGTTATACTTCTGCATATCTGTGGGTATAAAGTCTCCAGCATGCCTGGAACCCTGTCGTGATTCAAGTAACAAACCATACAGCAGATAGTAATTTCATTAATTTCAAGTATCTAATTATTAGTGAAAAGTCAGTTTAGGATGATAACATTCCTGTTTTACAATATCTTAATTTTAGAAACCTTTATTTAGCTCGTACCTTTACTACTGTATTTACAAATACCTCAAAGAAAACCTTAAACCAGCAACAAGAATGAACAAGGCAGAGAGATTTAGCTATTCTGCATCTGACAATCAACAGGAACAAAAACTGGAAAAAAACCCTGTGTTTCATGAGGGACATCTTGTATCCCAAACAGAATGGTACCCCAAGGCTTGCTTTTGCTTAGATGTTCATACTCATAGGTGCTGTATCTGAATATTACCAGTCAATATCAAAGCAAAGATGAAACATAGTATCTCAGAAAATTATCTGACTTTTCATTCCATCACTGAGGTGAATTTACCACAAATGTGAAGAGGCGTAATCCTTTACAAATTGCATGCATTTATGCAAGCATAGAATTAGACTTGTACATTGTAACCTGAGAACACTGCCAAAACTCTTGAATGAAAACTTTCGGGTGGAAATACATTAAAGCGCTAAGATTTAGAATTAAAACACATAAATCTGAAAAAATACCTGTAACCAAAAAGTTAAACAATATCTTCACTCTCTGGTTTTACTGCAGTTTAATACTGTTCTAGGATACTGATTTTACATCAGTGATCCCAGATGACCTAAAACAACATTTCCTTGCTTACAGCTAAAACAATGAAATAAAATAAAAAACATTAACTGAATGTAAAATGCTGTACTATTTTTACCTTCAATCTGCAGAAAGCCTTAATCTGTGGAAGGATAACCAACTGATTTGTCTTACTGAAGTGATAGTTGAAAACAAACTCACACTATTCCTTAAATATCCTATCCATCTCTATATTCATCCTCAATAGAAATAAATGAGGAAAGCATCTCAAGGAGTCCTTTGCACATTTTTGGAACCTGAAAATATCATACCATGTTAAAGTAACTTGAACAGTGTCAAAAAAACCAAGAAAAAAAAGTAAAACCCCCCAGTAGGACACTGAGAATCAAACTAAATTAATACAACTTAAAATAAAGAAACCTGTGAATGCTAGGCCAACTGTTTACTGACTTTTTCAATAAAACTTCAGGCTTTCAAGAAGCTAAACACTGTTTTCATACTTCCAACTTCTTAATGTTTCATGTTCAAGTTGTCAAATACGTGCTGTAATCCCATCCAACAGGTCCTGACCATACAGGCAGTACCTATAAGAAACAGCAAAATGAACAGAGCCACAAAACCAATTGCCTGAGCACCTCAGTTACATCATCTGTGAGACAAGGAAAGCAGTATTTATCTTTCTTTGAGAAGTAATTCAATCCTATCTGTACAACTACATATGTCAGCAGTTTTCTTGGTACTCTTCCGAGCACACCACTATTCTCAAACAGGTTCCACCTTTCTGCCTGCCTCTGAGCAGCACCAAAGAGACACAACTTGAACTTTCTGCCTAAACTGGAATTCTCTTAATGCAAGATCTAGAAATAGCAGCTGTACACCATCAGGGAAAAAAAAAAGAGGTTCACAATGAAATAAAACAAGTACAGTAGCACAACAGTACTATCTGCTCAAGCTCCAGAAGTGGCAAATCTTAAAGAGTGTGTGTTGGTCATCACCAGGGCTAGTGCTGTGCTGAAGTAGTTGGAATTGCATATGTGTTACATCTGTCTGATGAGCAGAAGATGCTTTATTTTTTTCCTCCTTTTTTAACCTTAGCTTTCTGACATCTTCGCATGTCATTCCTTCTGAAAGTAGCTGTAGTCATTAAAAAGAAAAAAAAAATTGTGAAAGTTCAATCTGAGCCCAGTATCTCAGAAGATGCAGCTGCAGAATTAGAATCTAATGAAGAATGATTAAAATTGGTGGTATACACTGCCAAATTTATTCCAAATTTACTCATCTGTGTTGTTTCATATTTATCCTGTTGCAACTCAATCAGTTGAAGCAGCTGAGCTAAAAAAATGGAGTAATGCAGAAACCTAGAGCAGAGATAGCAAACCAGGAGTAATTTGGTATTACACCCCAAAAGTTTGACGTACTGCATATATAGATGGCAATAGCATTTCAGGTGTAAAGGGAAAAGTTGCTGGGCATACTACCAGAGCTTTCTGCTTGCTTGTTTGTCTGTCTGTACACCTGCACCTTGGAATACGTGTGCTGCATCACAGGGCTCCTGTTGCCCATCTCTCCCTGCAGAAGGCTGGTCAGTAACACTTTTCACTATTGGATTGCACTTCCACAATTCCAACAGAGCCGCCCTGTTTCTGCTGCACCACAACTTACGAAACCTTGGTGCCTTTACTGCTTATCCTAGTTAAAGATGCAATCATCATTTTCCCTGAAGAGAGGCAGCACAAATCTTCAGACCAAGCTCCATTTCTTGCACCTCGTACATAACCACCTCTACAACTGCAAAACCAGCACCAGGCCATTTCAGGAGTTATTATCGTGTGTGTAATTAGGTCATACTGTTGTCTACAAAGAAAGACTATTACATAGCTGTATGAAACATTTCAGTAAAGTTCATACCATCAGATTTCAGAAGAAAGAGACAGAAGAGAAGCTCACCTTTGAGCATCAACTGAGAAACAGCCTGATCAAAAGACCCCCACAGATACCAGTGGGCTTTGAACCAAGCTGCTGTGTCAGTTCAAGTTGCCTGAACAGATAATTCATATTTCCTGCATTACAGATATTTACATCTAATTATACAGAACAGCCAGATTAAGTTTAATACCTTCATTGCGTTTATATAAACTAAACCTCTATCCTTGAAGTGAAAAATCAAAGTATTTTACGTAGTTAAATGAACAACACCAGACAAGATGACCTTTATAATCACCATTATAAGAAACACAATTACAAGTGACTCAAGACATATGGCAAACTTAATTACCCTAAAACAGACTGGTTTCCAATCTTTTCAATCCTGTCAAAAATTGATGTCTAAAATAAAAATGTATTACACATTTTAGTTATAGGAACTGCTTAGCAGAACTTAGTCTTTATATGTCACTAAATTCTACAGATAATATTTATCAAAAAAGGTAATTACATAACAAAAATCCCTCAACTATGTACAATTAATACTTAACAGATATGTTACTAAAAAAATGGGTTTACTTATTTTATATAGATTTTTGTGGACCCATGACACAGAACAAAAACCATCAGTCTGATTAGATCCTCAAAGCTTGGTAACAATTCAAAATGCAGTGACTACCATTATAGAAATCTAAGACCAAAAGGTGTATATGGGAATATTGAATCTGAAAGATCCCAAGTGCTCTAAAAATGACCCAGGAAAGTGAGAATCACGCTCACAATCCATGAAATGCAGACAAGCATGCAATATGCATAACAGTACAAGTCCAAGCAAATGCAGAAATACCAATTTTTCAAATGAAACGGCAGAGAGAATACTGATGAGCTGAGTGCAATTACTCATGCTGTATTTGGCCATGACAACACAAAAGGAGCTCTGCAAGGTTGAGCTTCTTGGGGTTTTTATTGTTGTTTTTTTCCTTTTCTTTTCTCACATTGACCTGGCTTTTACATGCTGCCTGACAGAAGGCTGCAGAGCGCTGCTTTGGTGCATGGGTTGGATGTCAGCTCAGAATGAAGGATGCTGCCGGCTGCAGTGCCAGTCCCGACCCTGCATCACCACCGAGGGCTTTATACTTCCCATGAAAGCTAAATAGAGTGAACACTGGCTAAATCTGACAGGATCACTGTGTAAATAGAGATGGCCACAGACGTAAGCAATAAGCCCTTCCATTTCTCCACTCACTTGAATGACAACGAACATTTCATATAGGTATGACATCCAGAATGTAATGACCTTGCACAAATTAGAAGTGGACACACAATGAGACTCAGAACAGCTTCTTCCTCGTGGAAGCCCATCTGTTACACACTATGTGGTTCTCCTTTAATGATTTATTTGAACAGAAACTATCAAAAGGTTCAGCTTTTTAGCTTAGAGTAAGATAATCACTCAAACACAGGATGAACTGTGGAAACAATATGGAAATCCCATTTGGTGCAGAAAAAAAAAGCACTGAGGAAAAAAATTAAAACCACTACCCGAAAAAAATCAGTGAAGCAAAACATGGAATCATTTTTGTCGTGTCATAGGCAGATACTTGGTATTTTTTGAAATAATTAAAATTAGTATAAAGTTTTTAATAATCATTAGACATTTTCAAAAAGCATTAGAAAAATCAGTTATGAAGAGAAATAGGGAAGCTTTCGTATAACAACTACTATTAAAAACAAATATTTAAAACAAAGAAAAAAAAAAAGAAAGGTTTCCCAGCAGGAAGCACATTGCATGTGGTTCTATTATAGGACTTTCACTGTTGAATCTGTCAGAATAAACATCTGCCTTCAAAAGAATAAAAATGCTTTGCAGTAAACGGTCATTAATGTTAACAGTTTGGTAAATCATATCCTATACAACTGTATATGAAGCACAGAACCTGCTTTTCATAAACATTTCAAAATGCAAAGACAGTATTACCTTAAGCAGCACAACTAGTGTTTTCTGCTGCCCACATGATATTAAGCTTTAGACTGGACTAATTAATTGCACTCTCCATAACAGCTAAATATACAGCTTTTTGAACAATGACTGTAAAAAGATTAGGAAAATTTTTGGTTTTCGTCAGAAGTACACTCTGAATACATTTTATTCATAAGTAGCTAAGCCAAAACATACATTTATTTAAAAAGCAAATTTTAAAAATGGATTTGGATAGGTTTCTCTTCTGTTCAAGGACAAAAAGCTATGAGATATTCTGTGCAAATGTGCAGAGTATGTGCATTGAACAAGAGAACGAAAAACTGAATGTGAAAGAAAATTCCAGCTTCCTAAGAAATCCCTCTGTAACATCTAATTAATTATTTAATAAATATATCTGTTCAATTCCAGAAAGCTTCACTCTACAAGCAGGCTGGTAAGAGTTTTAGGACTTACATACGCAATTTCTAAGACAATAAAATTCAAATATGTTAATCAGATTTGAGCAGTAGATACTGAAGTATCAGCCTCCAAATAATAGTTTAAAAAAATAATATGGGGGGTTAAAAAGCTATTTTGATGTGCCTGATAGGCTTTATTTTATATTTCCTTTAGAAATTAATTCAGCATAGAAATTCTACTTAGGATCACTCAACAAGAACAACCTAGCAATTAGATCATGAAATACAGCCACCCTAGTTTCGTGCGTACATACATTATTTACCAGGAGATGCTTTCCCAAAAGCGTAATAGGGGCAGAAAGTGGCTGAGCGCAGACAGAAAAGGAATTCAGCAAATGAGGCAGGAAAACCTGCCCATCAATACCAGTAATGAGGAAACCAACACAAGAGGGTAGGTTTCATTTCCAACCCTGGGTCACAAACGTCCGTCAACCCAAACCAGGATTTATAAACTCAATCCAGCAGTTTGGCAGACAGGCAAGTAATTAAGCTTCACTTGTCTGGAACATGGTTTGGGTTGGTTTGGGCTGCAAAGCAGTTCTCTTCCTTACAATAACAGGTACTTTATACTTTTTACTTCTGACTTTATAAGGCAGATCTGCGCGTCGGTAAAGCACAAGACCTTCAGCAATTTTCCCAGAACCGTTATGTCTTAGGCTATGGAAATACCTTTAGCTTAGAAGAATGTAAAGCTTACACTGAGTACCACTTGATTTCAAATCTGTTTATTGCAAGTGATTAATTCAATCATGATTGATGCTAAACCAAATCAGGAAACTCAGTCTCACCACTATTTCAGATAAAATTACGTGGCCTCTGTACCCCTGGCTTTTCTATGGCAATAACAGTTGATCCCTTACAGAAGTGTTCTGATGCCCTCAGAAGAAAGTTACTGTCTAAAGGGCAAATCAGTACTATTCATTCTAAAATGCTAATAAATAGCATTACTTGTCAATGCTTCTATTATCAAACGGGAAAAACATATTCTTGAGCATCTCTAAAAATATGAAAGGATTTTTGTCAAATCTCCTTTACGGGGAGCACTGACAGCTCTCAGCACAGTAAGCCAAGCCTGATTTTTGCACTACATCTGCAATATCTTTTATACTTGGGCAGCTGGCACAAAGTGAGAAAATTCATTAACATGCTAATGATGTGTCCTATTTAAAATTCCAGCTCTGATTATTGTGTGATTAAGTCTCTTCCCTTGACGTCTGCTTCCTTATATCTGCATTACTGTGAGAAATCAACAGTTATTAATGAAGTAAAAAAATAGGTGATCAATTTACACACAAGACAAACATACACACATATTTTAGCATTTCAATTTCTTTGTTTAATGTTTTCTAGACAAAGTAGTATTACCTTCAGTTTAAAAAAAAAAAAGAAAAAACCCACAAGTTTTCAGGAAGTTCACAGGCACAAAAGGTAACTGTTTAAGTGCCAGATGACGTAAAAATGGCTACGTGTGGGTATACCTGTCAGAAGGTTTAAAGGTACTATATTAAAAAACAGAAGGAGGGCTCCTGATGCAGGAAAGAAGGTGATTATTCCCTGGAAACAACATGAAAGCAAGAATGAGAGCAGACAACAGCTCCAGTCAATTCAATTACCTTTCCTGGAGAAAAATGAAGCATGTCCTTTCTACACCAAAAGGCATATAAACCCACTAACTTATTTAAACTAGCATAAACCTTCAAAGACAAGATGACTGAGGGACCTCTTTCTCTATATTACTTTCGGTAACCTATGTTTAGTTTATGGATGGACGTCTGTTTCATAAAGAGTTTAGCCAAAGCGTAGCACAACTGTGCCACAAGAAGGAATCACAGGTACATCCCTGCCGCATGCCTGGACACAGATCAGTCAGCCTAGCCCAGATCATTTTTGCTGTTTAAATTAGCATGGCTAATTTGGCCTGAAGGGCTCCCTAATGAACTCCAGGCAGAGAGATAGTAAAAAAAGCTGGAGGACAGTAACATCCCTCAGTTAGTAGTTAGATGGAGAAAGGATTTCCCTCCCTGAATCTTAGCTGTAGAGGGAAAAGACAACCAGGAATGGGAGGCACCAAGCAATGGGACCAGCCACTCACACTGATGTAACCCACAGCACAGCTGAGCCCATGCTCAAGCAGCAGAAGCATTCTAGGAGCTGTTTTCCTGCCAGACTACACTCTCCCAAAATTACAGTGTCACCAACAACAATAGGTCAACACATTCCCCATCACAATCCCCCACCCCTGCCATGTCCCATACGCCAATGCCAGCACTCCCACCACATGCTGGTGTGTCTCAGGGGTGTGCTAACACCCTGCTCTGGTACAACACTGAGGCTGGCTCATGGGATGGGGCAGGAACAGGAGGAAAAGGCAAAATCATGTGTCTCGGCAGCAACACGGATTTTACCAGCTTAAATGGACCACAAAACCTGGGGCTACCCTGATGCAAATCACACCTTTCACAGCACAGACAAAGCCAAACCAATTATCTCTCGTTCTTTTGAAAAACAGCAAGAACAAATGGTAACAAAATCATATTCCAATTGTTTATGCTTTATTCCCCATACATGAAAGCACTGTACAAAACAACAACTGCTCTGTAAAAGTGGATGCCATCTTTAAGATGCAATCTGTTCGCTATTGTCCAGGGACTATCAGGAGGCTTTTATTCAATTAAACGTATTGGTATCAAACTCATGCTAGTGTTCTCAAACCTAACTGAGTTTCCATTTGTTAAAGAAGAAAACGGTGTATATTACATGCTAGGGGGCAGGGATGAGGAAAAGGGAAGATCTCAGTTTTCAATTTATGTGTCTCTGACTAGTTTGTGCTTGATAGAGTTTTATTTTACACAACAATAAATTTCTTCTTATGCCTACAGAATCACAACTAATTAAAAGAACAATCCACATAGCAAACACACAGTGGTTTGCAATTTATTGTCATAAATTATAGGACAGGAGAGGTCAGACCAAGACAACACCTCATTACAGCTGCATAAATGCAAAAGGGAAAAAAAAGAATCTGTGAAATGCAACCAATTCTGTTGCTTCAGCAACAGTCTTGCACAGGTTTTGTTTAAAACCCTGCTGAAGAAAAATACAAATGAGAAGTGTATATGTATTATAGGAAGTTTAATTGTCCTAGAAACAAAGGAGCAAAAAAATGGACGGATTGCAAGGTTACAACCCCCTTCAACTTACCTAAAAATACAAGCCATGAGGAAGTATTGCCTGATGTGGGTTTGAATCACTCAGCTTAGGTAAGAATGCACTACTTCAAGGAATCATTTTTTAATTTTTAATTTAAGTTCCTATCTAGTAGAGTGTATGTATATGTATTTTCCTCTATGCATTTTTAAAATATTGTCTTAGACTTATTCCATTGCTTACAAAACTTTTTTTTTCTGAAATAGCTCTTGCCTATTCACTTGCTTATGAAGAAACTTCATATACTTTTAAAACAGAGGCATTTTCCTCTCTTCAATGGACCTACTGCTCCTAAGATCCTGAAAAAGGAAAGACATTTCAAACCCCTAGAGCTTTAAAGTAGCTCTCAAATTTATACTTAGCTGTTTAGAGGTAATGATAGTAACTGCACATTTGTAATCAATTAAATTTTATTCAGCCTTTCATTTAATCAAACATCAAGGCCACTTTATCAACTTAACTTCAGGAGAGGATACAGCAGACCCACTACAACCCAAGAACACTGCTTAGAGTTATGCGTGAACTGTGTTTGGCAAACTGTTTAACTGCCCCCCTCAAGCATAAATTCAGGAAGAGAACTCTTGCCTTCAGAACTAGGAGTCCCTTGTACCTCATAAGTTCAGACTCATCACCAAATGTTATATATACCAAATACTTAGTTATATATACTAAACATGGTTCTATTGTCACAGAAAACTGCGTATGCTGTTTCTACATACATATAGACTACATATATTTCTCTGTATGTAAATAAATGCACAGTACCATCATCATTATTACAAAAATGGGATTAAAAAAGAAAGTTTTTGACAACTGGGCTAAGACAGATTAAAAAGTTGTATATTGCTGGGATATCCCTTCTCCCCCTCAGTCTCCCCCACTCTCAGTGGAAGCAGCTGAGAAATATTCAGCATATTGCTTATATAGGTCCCAGCCAAACTTTCCTCAGAAAAATCAGTGTTTCATGAAATGCAGGATGGTTTATCAAACCCAATAGACTTCTAGGCACTCATGACTGAGCAAAAGCTCTAACAGTTTGTGAATTACTTACCAAAGGCAGCCTCTCCTTGTTCAAGTTCTTGTTTAAGTCTGGTGTAGTCATCTTTAATTCTTTCTAATTTTCGGACATTTCTGGCACTCAGAACCAGCAGTTCATTGAGAAGTCCTTCCAGCCCCTCCTTCTCAGACGTTAATGATCTTATTTCTTCTGTCAGATCCTTTGCAGTCCCGAAATTACTTCCTACATGTTTTGTGGGGGTAGGAGGAAAAGGGAAGGAAGAGACAATGAGGCAGGCTCTTGCAACACCAGTAGGTTACAAAGCAAACAAGGGAAATGAAGCAACCATCCTTCCCAACAGCAACTAAAAGACTCATTTTTGGGGGGAAAACACAAATGAAACTGCCTTGCAAGCATTCATTTCATTAACATACTGCAAAAAGAATCATAATTGTAACACATTTAACCTTATACACACAGAAATAATATTTTTTTACTAATATTATTATTGATACAATTTAGATTTTTTGGAGACATAGTTTTTGTGAGGTCCATGCTTCAGAAAGTGTTATACTGTAATTTACTGATCACTGTGCTGTGATCTGTCAGACCATTTTCTTGTTTTGGAGGACACCTCAACTCACAATAGTTTTTAAATAGATGCTACCAATTTGCTGCATCCTGAAGTACTTCCTCCTTGAACAAAGAAGCGCTGTGCCATTGTCCATAACAAGCACAGAAGGCTGTTTATAAATGACAGGTTGCATTTCTTAAATAGCATCTACCCAGTGCAAAGACCATCAGGAGATGTTCTTTTTAGAGAATATATTTAAAAGTCAAAACTGTCAACTTGTGGCTCTCCCTGAAGCATGAAGCCTCAGAGATGGGCAGAATACCTCAGTATCACCAGCTCACACTGCTCTGGAGTTTTTAAAAAAATATTTGGCTCCTTTGGACAGGGATCCAGAGCCAAAAGCTCAGTTCCCAACTGGTTTACAGCATGGTCTAGTAACGCTTGCCCACTTAACCGTTCTTAAAACCGTTTTTATAAGAAAGTGGAGAGGAATGTTTCCTTTCTTCACAGAGAAGTCTAAACACACAATGACAGTGAGATGCTCAGCTATTACATGATTCTTAAGTAACAGTAGAGTAACCATTACAGTGCTACATTTATACTGCTGTACCTCTGTCTTTTCAATGATTCAGCCACTTGTCTGGAAAAAAAACCAAAAAACAAAAAACAAAACCAACATAAAAACCTACCCAAAAAAATTGCAATCTAAAGAATACTTGACAAAAATAATTTCCATCTAGACTTTGCCCAATACAACACAAAAGATCTCTAGCACAGGATCTAAACTGTAGCATCATCCTAACTTAGCAAAAATTTGGTGGTTTGATCTAATAAGTAAAGGCATCTAGGAAGTAAATGCAATTAGAAAATTTAGCCTTGAAGCAAATATTAATGTAAAGCACATGCAGTCACACGTACAAGATGTCTCATCGGCTTCTGAAGTATGTGCAATGACTTCAGACTCCTGAAATAACTTTATAATACTACCAGCATTATTCAGATATAAAGGAGTCCTTTGGCCTTTTTTTTCTTTCAGGAATCCAATAAACTATTGCTTATACACAACAGATCAATTAAAAAAACTATTTTTGAAAATCAGGACATAATCCAAAACATCAAATCCACATCACAGTATCCTAAATTGTGGCATTACATCCTTTTTACCTGGTGTCTCAAAAGTGTCAGTCATAAAGTCTGAAACAGGAATGGTTTGGGAGCTGTTCAATTCCATCAGGACAGGGGAGCCAGAATTGGACACAAGTATTTACACTGGTCAGAATATGACAAACCACCACCAGCTGCTGAGAGCGGATCTATTCCTCCAGAACATAAGAGTGAACGGAAGGACTTCCAGTGAATAATTACTGCCATCCTTCTGGAGGAAAGATGTTGCAAACTCAAGTGCCTGTGTGAGGACATGTGTGCCAAAAGGAGACCGTGCTTTCAAAAAATTTGGAAAAGATTGTACCAAATAAGTCAGGTTTAACAACTGAACATCGCTAAGTATGGTAGTCTCGTTTAGTGCAGGCTTTTTTTTAAAAAAAAAAAATTCTGAGGCTACAGTAGTTTCAGTCAACCTTTTTCTTTGCTTAAAGCTGACCTTTTTTTGTTTCTTTTTAAGAGTTCAAAACTCCCCTATTTCTATTTCTCAGCTAAAACCCCATTTTCCAGTTCTATCTTATAAAGAATTATACAATTAAGTAACTATAAATATGCTTTACACGTACTAGCATCTTATGGCTTACCAGTGCATTTATTGGGAAACAATAGCACAAATTTTATTATCTTGATCTGTCATATGTTTTCAAGTGGGCAAAACATGGCAGCAAGATAAGCAAGTCAAAAATCATTGGAAAAATGAAAGGTGTTCAGACACTTCTAAGGCAACAAGACTTAAACAGTGCTCCTTTACTGCACCTGAACTCATTCGAAGCATCAACGCACAAGAGCCTTAATAAAACATGAAGGCAAGAGATTCTTCATTAGAATCTAGAGCCTGCTCTTACATTTCAGAAGGCAGCAAGGAAAAAGGTATGATATTACATATAAAAGTTTTATACATATTGAATGGATCTTAATTCCCAGAGGGGAAGTTCATATCAAAATTGAGGCTATGAGGAAAAGGTGTCAGATATATATACCCCAAAGCCAAAACTGCCTGATGCAGCTCCTCCTGACAGCAGAAACGTCTGGAAGTCTGCAGCAAAAAGTCAGAAGAGCTTATACAAACTCATGCAGCACAAGTGCCATCAGTGACCTCAATCACAGCAAATAAAATAACTGCTGTCTAAAAGCCATAAGAAGGTTGATTTAAAAATTAATCCCTAGCTGCCAGCATTAAAAAACATGCCCTCCTGGGGTTTTTTGTTTGTTAAGAGACAAAGTCACATTGGATGCTGTAGAAACATTCGGAAGATATGTGTCAAAATATTTTGTTCTGCTAATATCCTGAAGATGTTAATCTTTTATTTTTTTTAATGAAAAAATAATTATTTTGCTTAAGTAAACACAATAACTCTTACTTTGTCAGCCACTCATCAGAGCTATGTTTTATATAGTCATTCTGCTGGGAGAGTTCTAGTTTGGTGACATTAGATAAAGTCAGTCCTAACTCTTCTCAGGAAACTGAAAAAACATCATTGAAGATAACAGGACTGCTCACTCAGAACATCTGTACACAGACAAAAAAACCCAAGGAATTAGTAGTCTAAGACCAAAGCTGAGCTTCTGATCTAATCAAGACATGAGACAGAGATTCTATGAAGGGGACTGAAGGGCAAAATTCCACTTTTCCCATCCTTCCTCCTGTCTCACAGTGACACTTACTAGCAACGTGCAATTTTAGTCATTGCATACATGTTCGTATAAACACACTGGGTGCAAACTGGCACACCAAATGGGGAAACCCACAAATTCAGAAAACGGCCAGGCTAGTTGCTCTATCAGAATCTTAAATCTATTCCATTTTAACTTGAATAAATACAGGGTATTGACAGTGCTTGGATAAAATGGCAGGACCGGTGGGGAGGGGAAGAATAACCATGTGAAGGTGGGATTATAATAAAATCTGAAGTCATTTGACATGAATTTGGTGAAACTGATTATATTTCTAGAAGACCAACACTGGAAAGTTGTAATTTTACTTTCCAGCTAATTAGAAGTATCTAGTGCTCTGAACAGGTTGAGTAACATGCATGTGTTACACTGTTTTAAGGAGCTGAGTTATGTAGTACATACACTTGGCTTTGAGGGACCGAACCTTACCATTTTCTCAAAAGACAGCAACAAAAACCTAGTTTAAACTTCCTCCTTAATTCTGCCCTCTGGAGCTCTCTACTCATATATATCCTTCATCCCCTGCTCTCCACAGATAATAACATCAGGTAAGCTCCAACAGCTTGATATGAAGGTCAAAAGTACCAGCGAAATCAAGCAAAACCATCCCAAGTGCAAAAATAAAATAAAAAAAGAGTTCACCCCAGGCACAACGTAGTTACATAATTGCTTTTACTTGCTGTAAACATAAATAGCATATTTACCTATTTTCTGCTTTTCCCAAAATTTTATTTGTATGGCTACATAGTACAGCTAAATAGCGCTCCGCATATTAAGTACATTTTCTCTATACATAGATACATGCAACAAACTCATGTCCATTATAACAACTCATTGTCAGATTTTACTATATTGGGCAGATTGTTGCCCATTTAGTAGCCCCAAACTAACATACCATTATTTTGGTACCATTTGCCAGCAACAAATTGACTGTATCAAACCATAAAAGTAAGGTTTGAAATCAGTCCCATTTGTAAATCAACAAATGCGTTAATATTTAAGCTTTGTTAAATATTCCCCCTTCAAAATAGAAGACAGAGTTAATGGCCCACAACTTTTTTACTCCCACTTTTTCTCACATTTATGCCAGAAATTGCATAAGCTCAGAGTTTCCGTTATCCATACTTGAATCTGAGAGGTATGTCCCATCCCTGCTGAAACTATCTTCATTCATTGTGATACAAGTAAAGGAGCAATTTTTGCATAACAGTAAAGCATACATACTGGACATTGCCTTGAGTGTAGGAAAAAATAGACTGGTCGTTATTTATCATTATGTCTGAGCTAATTCTTTGTAGACTAACGCTACCTTTAATAATACATAAGAAAGCGAAAATTTACAGGTTAGCTTAAAAATTTACAGTTTAGCTTAGGGCATTTGCGACCATGGTATTTATCAATGGCACTGGGATTCAAGGCTGAAAATCCTTGAATCCCTGTGATTAATGAGAATACAAACTCATTCCAACACCAGAAAAGAAACTGAAGAAAATAAATATCATTCAGCTGCACACAAAGAAAAGAGAAAAAGCTAAAAACATGACAGAGATGTAAGATTTTTGAAGCACTGCCAGTGTGTTTGCACCTCTGAAAAACAAATAGCAAATGGGGGACAGTCTATCGTCTCCTGAAACATTTTACAGAATTCCAGCATATTTGAATAACAATTATTGCTTTTAAGCAATAACAGGTGCCAAAATTTTTATGAAGCATAATGTAACTGAATGATTGATGTGATCCTGAAATGTAAAGTAAGAAAATCCATCAAGAAGCAGGCAAAAGACCCCACAGACATACATTTAGAGGAGGATTTCTGTGCCACGGAAAGCCTCTCGTACCCTGCCTGAATCAGTTACCACAGAGCAAACCAGGAATTCTGAAAAAATAAAGGGGGAGAGGGGTGGGAGAACCCCAACAACAACATCATTTTTAATCAGTAATAACAACTCAAAGGCTCAAGTGAAAATTATCAGCAAGAAAAAGCACAAAACACCTGAATTATAAGGCAGAGGTTTGGAAGATGGCAATTCAGTAATACTGAAACACAACCTGTTCCAAGGAACAATAGCTACTGGGAATGCTGGGCCACCAGATGCTCTCAAGTGCCTACATTGGGGGTGACAAGTATAGCCCAGGAGCTCATTAGTCCCAGCAATTTATTATGTACTTTAGCCAATAAATGGCTGTTGCAAGTCATGTATAATTCTCTTCCAACACAGTAAAGGATGCACAACTGAAGTGACTCCAAGGCTCAAGGGTCACCCATCAGCACAGACATGCACACAGGCTTCCTTACACGATCACTTCCCCTCCCTCATAGCTCCCACTCACCTTATGCCTTTCAATCTCTGGTGTTTTTGCACTTCCCTTCTCTCCTGCCTTTGCCTCCACCCACTACTGCCACCAGTGGAGAGGAAGGACACACTGAAATGATCTCCATGATGTTGAGGGCTGCATGAAATCATCAACCTTCTTTTTACCAACCAGAGAAGGATCGGGGAGAGAAATATTCATGCCATATAGGATTAGGCACCAAAATTGTGTCACCTTGGTTTGTCACCTTGGCTCCCCGTCAGTCAGTGGAAAGAGGGACATCACTGCTCCCTTCCACAGACTGCACAGAGGTTTTCTTGCATCCCCTCCAGACCACAGCACAGACTTTCCATGGGGCAGGAGCACCTTCCCTTCACAGGTCTCCCCATCTAACATTCCTCCTTTGAGCACAAAATCCCAGAAAAGGAACTGCCAAAGAGCTTACTTGACTGTCTCTCCCCCTTCAGGGACAGTAGTTTAGGTAACAGGGGAGAAAAAGAGTAAGTTGTTACATGACTGATTGACTTCTGCAACGGAAGCAATGATTTTCTGCTGTCTGGTCACATATCACGCTGGAACTTCAGCTACAACAAATTATCCTGGAAGTTCACTGGAAGCCAGTAATATCCAGCAGCCTCATTTGGAAGTGAGGTGAAAAAGACAGCCAGTATAGCTGTCTGCAGCCTACATGACTGTTTGGGAGTTGGATTAGGGGGTCACCAGCATTATTCTGTAAATGAGTTAACAGGCTTACCAAAAAGTACATCACTTGCAGCAACCCACGGTAGTAAAATTTATTTACATTGTGGGAAGACACCCCAATATACAGCCTTGTATGCTGGAGCCAGACATTGAGATACAGGCATGAAGAAGAATTAGTCTCAATATGCCTTTGAGCCATCAACCCAAACCACTGCTAGAAGCAAGAATCTGAAAATGGGGAACCAGCTGTGTCATCTGACAAGACACAGGTTTATCAAACTCTAATTTATCAAAAACTAAGCCTTCATGAGAAGGCACTAAGAGGCATGTTTTTGCTTCAAAGACTAGTCAAGTTCTCCAACTAGTAACAAACAAGAGTTCTCAGATACAGAAAAGATGATAGCAACATTGCCTTCCACTGAAAGACAAATTACAAACTGTATGTACAACATCCGGGGAAGATCTCAACATCATGTCAAAAACAGATACATATTTCTGCATGATGTGAGAGAATACAGCACAGGCATGAAAACAAGATATCCACATTACCAAAACACTCGTATGTATGGCTGAAAGTGTCCTTCAGCCTGCACTGGCATCTTCCAGCCTGACTGTTCTGTCCCCTTTCTATCCTACTCCTTCCCAACTGGAATGCTCAGCACCAAAGCTGGAAAGGTGGGAGATTTTTTTGTTACAGATACTTTCTGAGCCTGCAGAACTTGCCCTTAAAGAGCATCAAAAAGCAGGCAAAGAGGCAACAGTCCCAGAATTAAGTTTTGTAAAAATACACTACGTAGAATTTATTTTCTGCTATTTATAAACTACACATCGGCATAAGGAAAAAACCTTCTTCCTTGAACTGCTGGAATCATCCCATAACAGTATTTCCAGTCAGCTCCCACTTGCAGGTATTTAATGAAATAGAGATAGTCCTAATTACAGAACGATGACACAAGAAAACTGTCTTACACCAGTAAGAGATAAAAAAAAAAAAAAAAAAAAAGAAAATTCTGTTCTTAGCTACTTACAAGTCACCTCATTCTAACTTCTGTGGATGTAATTCGCATTTGTAAAGACATAGGGAAAAGTTAATGACATGCATCTCAGATCACTACATCATGAATCCAGGCTTTCATTCACGTCTGCTTAAGCTCCCGGCTAGCCATGTTCTGGCTATCTAGTCCCACACTATACATATTCTCAAGAGAAAAAAAAAAATCATACAGAGTATACAAAAATCCTATAAAATATATCAAACAACTTCTTTTATTCAAATATAGGAAACAGACAACACAATGACTAAAAATTCTCTTCAGTTTACATCCTCCCTCCTATTCCCAAGTTATTTTCTCACTAAGGGAAAATGAAAAACACCATTTCTCACATATGATTTGCTCTCCTACAAAACAGCCTCAAGTAGGAAAATAAATTTTAATAGTATTTCTACAGTTCCATGCACACATGCTTACATATTGTCCCATTTGAATTTTCTTACTGGTTTAGGATTATTTGATCTGCAATTTATCCCCCCCCCCCCCCCCCCC